>NW_008824034.1:2527731-2536207 GCF_000699105.1 Pygoscelis adeliae | reverse complement strand
CATGATCAAAAAAGCCAAAATTCCTCCGATGGCACCAGCCCCTGAGCCACATGTTGATCAGTTGTGTTTTCCCGTTCCTTTCAGTATCCTTCCCTGCCACTGTAGGGATTGAGGAAAACACTACCTGTGCTCCTGATCCTTCGACCAGTCGCCCCAGTGCCCTGAAGTCCCTTTTGATCACTGCAGGACTTCTCTCTGGAACCTCATCACTGCCAGCATGTATAACCAACAGCGGGTAGTAGTCGGAAGGCCGTACCAGACCAGGGAGTTTCCTAAATGAAACGATGCATGTTTGTGAGCTGATGGAAATCTGTTTTGGTGTGCTTGTCACAGATGCATCATGCTTTACATGATAACATGCAGTCCCTGTGATAATCCACGCACAAGCCTCAGCACTTATAGAATCATAAATTATCAGCCGATAATTTTCACGTCACTTTACGTTTTGAAAGATCCAACAAGGCCTGCACATGGCAGGTGTGATTCTTTTAAACCATACTGGCTTCACATCACCTTACACAGGTAGGGCTGCACAAACACAGGATCTGGCCTCAGTCCACGATGGTTTAAGCAGAGGAGTAAGCCAGCACAGTAGGTAGACGGTTGCACGGAAGGCTAATATATCTATACATTGAATTAACCTATGTACTTATTTTCTCAGTGACCAAAGTGTTACAAGCAGTAAGCTTTAATTAGACATTCAATACAAACTGCAGTCCAAGTATACTCAAGAGCCTGCAGAGGCCCAACGACAAAAACGCTGAATTAGGTTGTGGAATACCTTTCTTCATCTTAATTGAGTGTTGTTGCTGAAGTATAACCAGACTCCTACAGTATCACCCACTCTACTCAAAAACAGGGCACAGAAATCCAACTCCCTTCGCTGTTTGATTTCGACTAGTCAAAGGTAAGAAGCAGGCAACGGAGCTCTTGTAACGTCTACAGGAATTATGCTTTTTGTACGTAAATTATTCTCCCCTGACAAGATGCACTGATGCCTCTTTTTGTTTCTGATCCCTTTTTAGCACAGTTCAGAGCTGCTCGCTTCCAAGGGCAGCAAGCAACGCCGCTGCCCATCCCCCTCCAAGCCTCAGCGAGGCACACAGTGAATCCTCTCTGCAGCTCTTGGAAACCAGCTGAATTGAAAGACAGACAAATGCATCACAGACCAGAAAGAGATCTTGGTCTCTGACATACGGCCTGACCTCAACTGAACTCCATCAAGACTTGTACTAAGAAACTATTTCGAAAGCTCCTGGAAACAGTATTTTTTCAAGCCTCTTTCTAGACCCTCACTTCAGACAAGTGCATCCCCTCACCTCAGCGCTGCACGCCTGCGGGTCAAGAAGAGCCTCCTTCCCGTACTCCTTTCCACACGCTCACTGTGGGTAACATGGCACAGCTGATGTGGGGGATTAGGCGAGAGCTGGTGGGGGAGCTTTCCTCACAGTGGCATTCCAGAAGAAATCACCATTTTGCAAAATCACCATTTCCTCCAGGAAAAAGCAAAACAAAACAAAAAAACCCCATGGTAACAGCTTTCCTGTAACACCAGAGGCAGAGCTGGAGCAGGAGCAGGGCCAGCCAGGGACTTGGCTCGCACAGAGCCGCACAGGGCAGCTGAAGGAAGTCGGGGAGCTACCAGTTCCCAATGGGGGCAAACGAAGATCCCAGTCCCCAATCTCAACAATCAGCTCACAGGAGCTTCCACGTGGCAGATTAAGCAGCTTGCAAGTTCTCTTTCACTTTGCCTGAAACCAATTTTTGCCTAGAAATCTTTCTGCCTTGGGTTTTAAGGCCTTCCCCCCCCCTCCCCCAATTAATTTCAAACTTTTCTTTTTGGCTTTTTGTCCAGCTTTGAAATGTGTTTCATTAATGCAAAGCATCTCAGAGAAAAGAGCTTCTGAGCTAAAAATGAACAAGATTTCAGGTCACTGCATTAACACTGATAGCTTTAAAACAATAACTGTACATCAGGTCCAAGACAGGATATTTTGCTGTGCAGCTAATACAGCATAATACCATGTCATTACCACAAAACCTAATTCAGGTTTACAGGAAAAAAACTAATTAATTTCATCCAAAGAGGCAAGAGACTTCTGTGTCTAAAATACACAGGGACACTGACTCGCATTGCCAAGTGCCAGGCAGCTGGCTGCAGCCAGGAGCTGGCATCCCCAGCCAGGTAGCCAGTTCATGTGAAGTTGTGCTTTCCCTTCTACAAGCAGGTCACGCTGGCTAGCTTTTAAAAAAGCGGGTGAAAGGCCAGGCATGCTACGTAACCACAAGCAGTTTTCTGAGTTTAATTCAGCTCTGGCTTGTATTACCCCAGGATGGATGAAGGGTTTTGTTATTCCCAGCTGTGCCCCCTGCTCCGCCTTAGCCCCCACGTGACGCTTGCTGAACCTCTGCAAACTACAGCCTGCTACAGTGTGAAAAAATTTGATGCTGCCCCACGTTAACAAGTCAGGCTGTAAACAGACATGTCAGGAGCTGTAAATGATAACTACATTCCTGCCTTGCACCTTATAAAGTTAAGGTGAACAGCGGTCCAAACCCTGACCGGGCTCCGAAGCAGTATACTGTCACCTGAGCTCCTCTGGTAAAGTCCTTTCTGCAGAGCATTAGCATCCTGTGGAAACGGAGCACGGCATTTCATCTCACATCAACAAGCAGGAGGGGAGGAAACACTGGCTTTCTGAGGAGAAAGCTTCCCATGCTAATAAGATACAGCATTTGAAACACTGATACTTTTTTATCACATTCTTTCAGTATTAATTTTGGCTAATACAGTGTGACAGTCTCTAATACGATCAGTCTTTCATACCCTACTGGTGACAACTAATACTAATTCAATACGATTCTTATGCGACGGGATGGGTGGAAAATTGTTGATGTGGTTAAAAAGCAAAGATAAGTGCCTTCTAGTAGACTTTTCAAGGACCAGATTCAGGTCTACCAGTAATTTTCAAATAATCAGATAATATCTTCTCAAATAAATGAATACATACCCTGATCAAGACACCTCTAGTTTTGGTGTTTTTTTTTCTTGTGCCAGATACATACATCAAGACCCTTTACTAACCCTTTATAAGGCAGCTTTATTCATTTGAAATTATTTTCATAATTCTTCCCAGTTCTTTCCAACCACGAGCATGGGATGTATTGCAGTAATTGCTAGAACTGTATACAGCGAACAAGCTGCCTTTCCCCACTTGGTATTTCAGTGCTTACATATTCATGCTATTCCTCTTAATCACAGCTCTACGTCTTGGAATCACATTTAATAGGTTCTCCAACGTGAGCTCTACATCATCCAGAGCCGCTGCTCTCCAGACACTGCTCTCCATCCAGTTAAGCACAAGCTACATTCTTATTCCTAGATGCATCGCCTGATCTCCAAACTAGCTTAAAAGAAATTAATCCGGTTTACCATGTTGACTGACCTCGCATCAATCATTATTTACCACATCGACAACATCTAATCCTTCTACAAACTTAATCAGAAGAATTTTTTATTTTACTTTCACTGAAAAACTGAAGAGTGGTAGGACAAGCATAGATCCCTGCAGAATATCCCAGCTGTTTGTTACTCCCCATTAACTTTTGGTCCATTTGGAGAAAAGGAAAGCATTAGTACTTTTTTCATCTCTAAATCATTTCACATAGCTTGTGATCTGAAACATAGTCCTCCATTAATCTAAAGAATATATTTGAAAGAACTTTTAATTTGAACTTTGCAAATTAACCACAGTAAAGAATCCTTCAAGCAGGACATCACATCGGCAAAGATGTCACATTATATTTAATTTAGTGAATACACTGAAGCAAAACTTCAGTATTTCAATGTGGTTTCATCAGAGCAGGATCACCTGTGAAGGTATTGATGTAACATTATTAATCTTGGGAGCATACAGAGCACCAGATTAATAAGCACAAGTATGCAACACTTCGTATTTCTAACACTATCAAAACAATTATCTGGCATTGATATCTCACACAGATAAAAAGCATGATCATAATAGCAATAGCCTTCTTATTCCTTTTTTTGTTTTATGCCATAGCAAAGAAACAGGAAAAAAAAACCCCACTAATACTGGTTATTCTCATAACTTGTTCACAGCCTGGGAAGACAGCAAATATTAATTAGCAATAGGACTAATGTTACTAAAGTAACAGGACCCTCCACTTCTGCAGATTACAGAATGTTATTTGATTTTTTTTCCCCTGAATACAGCCCTTGCTGCATGAACAGAATCATTGTTTAGAAATCAACTGGACAAAACTTACATTGACTATAATGAGCTTTGGCTCAAATCCTGTGTTGATCTGCTTTAGCCCACAATGAAATTGAGAAACACAAAGAACTCTTATATCTGTACATGTAACGTTAAAGTCAGATTCGAAGCCTCGAGTTCAACAGCTAAAGCCAATGTGTGCCTCAGTGCTGCGGAGAGGAGCTCTACTCATTGGTATGAACACTGACGAGCTCCTTTTGAAAAGATACTACCGATGTCTGCCATAGATGAAAATGAACAATGCCTTGACAATACATTTATTAGGAAAGCTGCGAATCACAGCCACGTTTGCATTGCTCTTCAAGGAACAAGATCATACATCTATTGTTTTTACTTATGAAATATGTAAATCTCTGCCCGACAGCAGAGAAAGATCTTTCCTCTTGCTTACCAGATCCCCCAGTGCAGACAGCATGGCCGGGACTGTATTTTTAAATATTTGCAGTAATTAGCCACATATACTGTCCACACGGTCCACTGTCTTTACATATACATGTAGTTCCCATTCTAAAATCTGACAGGCCGTCACTCACCATGGTCGGTCTTATACTGAAACTTACTTCTACACATCAGTGCCTTCATCTGAATTGATTTAATTCTACCTCGTCCTTTCCCCCGACGGACAGAGAATTCACATTTGTCTCCATGCCTTGGCCTTCCAGGGCTGTGTATGCCATTTAAAAATTCTTCCGTGAATTTAACTGATTGTGAGCCATGGTAGAAGAAGAACAGGAGCTTCAGATGACTAACTGATCAGGCAGGGGATGGCAGCCAGCAAAACAGAACTACCATTTTTATTATGAGAGCACACAGAAGTGCCATGCAGGCGCAGCCCAGCTGTGCTAGATGCTACGCAGCTGGGAAACTGGATGCATAACCACGTTCCTCTAGCAGGATGAGATTTAAACCTATCATAGAGACCTTCAGAACAGGCATATGCGAGGATGGGGGGAAGAAAAAGAAGAGGTGCAGAGAATGAAATAAGATAGGAAAGCAGGACATACTGGTGATCTCACAAGTCCCCAAACCAGACATGTCTCCAGGTCCCCTGCTGCTAGATAAGGGAAGTCTCATAGAAACTTTAGATGCTGTATTTTCCTAAATTAACCACAAAAAGCCAGGTTACGTACTTCTTCAGGAGATCCTTTCAACGACATATCTGGGAACCAAGCAGTCCCATGCTCTAGTCTTCTGGGTCTTTTTGCTCCCTCCTGCAAAGTTAATAGCAGGAGTGAATAGGTTTTTAGGGTAAAAAGCCTCTTGTCCGTATGGCTGCTTGCCCACGGCATAGGAGGCCAGGTAAGAAAACTCAGCGTCATGACTAGCCCTGATGGCCCAAGGAAACAGAGGAAATAATAAAAACCAGCAGGGAAAAAATGCCTTAATAACAGGCATTAAGTATAAAAGCCTACATAAAAAAAGAGCTGAGACTGGGCATGTTCTTTCACCATAAATTAATGTTAAAATATTGAACATTCTGAAAAGCAACAAGAAGTTTTCACGCGAGTTGATTTAACTGAATGTAACTCAAACTGAAGTCACTCAAACTCCCACCCTCAGAAATGCTTTTTTCAGCCTCTGAAAAAAGGTAATGAGAGAAAGATCCATTTTTTTGGATTTGTGCAGTTTCACTTAATTGTAATTTTTACTTGTCAACTCTAATTAGTGGGCTCACCGAGTATCTCTCTTGATATTCTGAAACATTTGATCTCTTCTTCAAAGAATGTTCCAGTGGCATCCTGTGATAAAGACGGCCCTTCAATGGGCATCTACCGAGAAGCATGTCCAGCTTCAGAAGATGGTTGTTTTTCCCCACTTCATCAGACACAACTAAAAGAGGACAGAGCACCACGGTATGCTGGATATGGATTACACCAGGTCAAGCAGCTCGAAACAGGCATAGGTTGAAATCTGAAGGATTTCAGAACAGACTTTTGCAGGCCCAAACAAGCACAACACACCCAGAACCTCCGGATGGTAGGAAGCCACTCCTTGGCAAAGCACAAAATAAACCTCCTGGGAATACGTACATGCGCTGTGACAATAAAGATAAAGGCTCCAAGACAGATAGATCCAAAAACAGTGATAGCTTTCACATTTTGGGGTAATGTGTTTATGTTGTCTATTTTAGCAGATGGCTGCATTCCTGAGCCAAGCTGAAGGTAGTAAGCAAAGCCCACTTCTTCAGGCTTACCAAGACTGAAGAACTAAGATCTGGAATTAAGGATCTAATTTCCCAAATCTTACGAGCCTGGAAACATGAAATCATCCATAAGAATGGGCAGACCGGCCTTTCGCACCATTTCTAGAAGGCCTATAATTTGCTTGACAAGAAGATCACATCTTTAGTAAGACTTGCTGAAACAAGCCAGGAGATGAGCAACTGAAAGCAAGTCATCATGTGAATTACTGACAGCTCGGAAATCATTATGCAGAGTTCAGCCAGTTGTACCCTTTTATACTCCACAGGCAGCGAAGGTCAAACTGCATGGGCCTCGGGCCATCTCTGGCGGGCAATGGCTCCTGGCAAAGCAGGTTTGGAATAGTCCGCAGGGGACTAAAAGGGACCTAGCACCCCCTAATTCTCACACCGTAAAACTATTCCTATGTGCAAGAGCATGCTCAACTGCATATTAAGGCCCTGGTGCTCAGCGCTCTCTTACAAAGATGCATCTCAAAGCTGTCCCAGCCAGCGAGCAGGTTCCCGCTGGGGTAAGAGGGCTCTGGATGAGGCCCTGTGGGAGAGGGGGCATCTTTGCACGCAAGCAGGGAAGAGCGCTGCAAGCAACTTGCAAACTGACTTTAAAGGCAGGTCTCTCCCGGCAGTGCCACCTGGCAGCTGATGCCAGTGGAGCGCATGTCCGTAAGCGCTGCAGCCTCCAAAAAGTCCATCCGGCATCGCCTTCCAAAGTCTGTCAGTCTTGAGCGTGTACAGCAGGTGGTCTTCAGAGTTAACAGAGTAAAATATAATGGCCTTCCTACAATGTATTTACAAATATTTGTTTCACCATTCAAAAAATAGTGTTTTCAATCACCACCACTAATATCATGATCTCAGCCTTTAAAGATCAATAAAATATTTATTTCCTTAAGTTAATACATTTTCTGTGGAAACTGCCAGTGCTTCAATTCCAAGAGTTCCATGTGAATATTGATATTTGAAGTATACAGACATAACTTTATTTACTGTAGAAAAGTATATTAATACTGATTTATTTAAACACTTTACCAAAGTAGCAGTTCAGTTTAATCAAATACTGAAGTAATTGGGTTATATTTGATTTTAAACTTTGAAAACCCAACTCTCAGATTTATCAAGGGCTGAATTTAGCAAAGTTCTCATCATTAAAAATTGATATTATGTAGTGGGGCTACGGCATATTGCCAAGCAGCAGACCTTTTAAAAGACTAATTGTCCACGCCTGCGTAATTCCCAAAGTGCTCTGCACAGCGGGCCACTGGCTCACAAACACCAGGTCAAACAGTGCCAAAAGCACCAGGAGGAAAATATTCTTCTATTGCTGAATGGGGGAAACACACCGTTCTTTCATGGTACAAAACCTGCACGCGCCCCAGACATTACAGCGATGCCAAGGAGCACGCTGCCCTCCCTGCTCCTTCCAGTCCTCGGCCCCAAGGTCGGTTCCTTCCTGACGGGGGGGAAGGAAAGGGGCAGCCAAATTCCTGCAGTGAAATGCCTGCAGAGAGCTGCGGGGAAAACCCATGACTCCGAGCAGCTTGCCGAGTCTGTGGTGTATTTACCAGCTTTGATTGCTGTGGGATTTAGCAAGGCGAGGGGTGCTCCTGCTGCCTCCTTCCAGGAAAATATGCAGAGGTCAATTATTTAAACACTCTTAGCTCACACATCTCAGCTTGACTGGAACAGGTTAGGCAGAGCTCCTGCGAGCAGCTCCTGGCGCAGGCGTGCAGGGGACCAGCCAGGAGCCGGGCAGACCCTCAGGTGCATCGCCAGCCCCCAGCAGCAGGGTCCAACACCTTCGCCCATCCACGTGGATGGCCCCTGGAAAGCCAAAGCACGGCAGAGAGTTGCAGTGCAGCTCAGGAGTCAGCATCGGCAGTGACATCTCACACTGGCGCTGACCAGCTCTCCACTGGGGGCTGCACAAGGATGGGGACAGAGCCACCTCCTATGCACTCCCCGGGAGGCCTTGGAGCTG
>NW_008824034.1:2496070-2527632 GCF_000699105.1 Pygoscelis adeliae | reverse complement strand
CCCACCTGCCCCCGCGGGGGGGGGGGGTGGGGGGGGGGGGGGGGGGGGGGCCCCACGACACAGTAGCAAAGTCCCACTACAGAGGCAGAAAAAAGGGTGTATAAAATGGTTCCTGAGAATTTAAAGGGAATACGTCTTCTCAACAAACAATACTGCTACTGAAATTTCTATATTGTTTGACCTTTGATTTCTGTTTTCCAAATCAGGAAACATTGAGGAGATCACCTCAATGCTAAGCACCTGGCTTCACCACCGTAGATCCTCTTCCCTGTTGCCTTACATGTCCGTGCCCACGGATACCTCCATCAGAGGTATTTTTGTTATGAGATACCACACCTCAATAGCTAGTAGCTACCCCAAGGAACAGATTCCCCATGTGCAAGTTATCAACCTAAATCCATTCTTTCCATCGGGGCCATGGGTGACTTCCCTATGGTCTTGCTGTTGGACGCCAGGTCAGGATTTATCCTTACATCTCCAAAGCAGCCGAGGAGATAGTTTGCACTGAAGACTTCGTGGTCTACCTCTAATTATCAGCCCTCCTCTTTGCCTCTCCAAGACACGCTCCAAGGGTGAGGATTGAATAATAATCCTCCAGCCCGTGACCCGTGGGGCACAACGTAGTGCAGAGTCTGCGGTAAAAACACGAGGAGCTGCCAAATTTAAATACACAAAAGCTTTTGCTAGGAAAGGCTGATACAGACGCACTCACACTTAATTATTTTTAAAATCTTTTCTCAAGAGTGTAGGAACAAGAAAGCAGTGACAGCTGGAGGAAAACCACATCTAACTAAACATTCAAAATTATCTTGTGGAAGGAAATCTGTCCCATTGAACTGAATTTTTCTCATGTTAAAAAAAAAAAAAACCCTCTTGACAGAAGCAACCAAAATAGAAGACTTCTAAAAAAGCTGAAATCCTTGTGACAGCTCATCAAATTATTCTTCACCAATAAATGATCAGATTATTTGGGTTTGTACAGAGAGGTAAGTTCCTACACCTATATAAGCTAATTATTCCAGAATACGCATTTTAAGTGATACACTGTCCAAAAATCATTTTTCCCAGAATATCAACATTTTCCACAAGTGAAAAACCTTTGAAAAACGTTAGTAAGGACATGTGGAAATTAAAAAATGCCTACTGTCTCAGCTGAAGCTGAACATATCATTTCACAACATCAATTCAAAATGAAACACTTCTTCCCAATCATTCCCTCAAAGTGAGGAGCTGTGTTCACACTGCTGGCCACGCGAGCAAACCCCCCGCAGGCGTCCAGCCGGCTGCTCACAACCGGCTCTGGTAAGAGGTCTGGTGAAGACATGATCTGAAGTTACATGGTAAGCTTTCGCACCCGTGAATTGAGCTTTGCAGTACTCAGCCACCCCACAGGAGGAATGTGCTGCCGACTCGCAGGTCCCCCTTGCTCAGGACCTTGCTCTGGCAGGGACCAGGAGCGGGTGGACCAAGACTGATGCGGTCTTCTCAATTTCAGAAGTAGGCCTGGGACTCCCTGAAGTGGGAGCTGGATTCAGAGCACCACGTTTAACACATTTTGACAGACCTATCCTCCATTGACTTAGTCTATGAATTTTTAACCCCTCTATGTATTTGGTCTTCATAACACACAGTAGCAATGAGTTACACAATTTAATTTCATGTCTCGTCTAAAACATACTGCTTTTATTTATTTTAAATCTGTTATCTCAGTCATCAAGTGCCTTCTAGTTTTTGTTATCATGAGAAATGATAAACACTTGCTCTGTAGTCACCTTCTCAAGTCAGTTATTCCTAGTGTCAAAGTTACTAGATCTAGGACAATAATTTAAAGCAAATAATATTTACAGTTTTTTAGTGTATGAACTACAGACTGCAGGCTCATGACAGTGAAGCTAATGAGAATTTTGCTTGAGGAACTACACATAAGACTACCAGATTTCTTGGCAGAATCAGTTTTGCCTTACTGAAACTTAATTTTAATGAAAAAGCCACATAAGCCCTGGGGACGTCGTTAGATTCTGACCTGAAGTCCATGATTTGTGCCTACCTTTAATTAAACCTAATTAGCTTTCCTCTTGCAATATGGGTTCCACACCCTACCTTCTTACAAGCTGTCTGTGCTATCTAAGAGTACTGCAAATTTCATGAATCACTGATACCAGAAAACAGATTCCAACTGTTCATTTGCAAATGATGATAGCAAGACAAACATGCGAAATACCTGCTTATAAATGTGCTCAACTGAGTCTGTCAAATAGCTGAAGTTAAAAGTTTATGAATATTGAAGGGGTTTTTAAATCTCATATGAAAGTTGTAACAAATTTTTAAAATAGTATATATTTTACTTTCAGTAATTTTCCTACAGTTTAGGGAACCCACTTCACACTGGCCTAATTTTACCAGAAGAATACTTAAAACTTTGTGTAAGAAAGTTTTTTCCACAAAGTTTTAGTAAATGAACCTAAACTTACTCAAATGTCTTCCTTTATTCTCCTGGCAAACCCAGCGCAAAGCTGCACTAAGGCTCTAAGATATCCCATTTGCAGAGATCTTAATCATTCTCTTAGTAACACTATCTTGCAGTTTATCCAAAAGCATCGGTCCCCCACCTGACTCTAACGTAGCAGATCCCTCCCCAGCCCACTCCGGGCCCTTTGTACTGTATTACCCTAAGGCAGATTAGGGTATTTGCATTGTATTACCCTAACGAAGGTTAGGGTATTTGCATAAGTGGCAAGTGAGGGCTTTGCACGCTCCCCTGCATCAAGGTGAATTTCAGCACAGATGATTGTCCTGACAGTTCACATTTAAGACATATTATTGACCTCAGCAATGCTCATCTGCCTGCAGGAACCATGGCTATTAATGCAGTACCTAAAATGAAGAAGAAAAAAAACTTTTGAAAATCATGTCTCATCTTGTAAACATGAATGGATTTCAGGAGCTTTTAAAGGGTGCAACTATTAAAGATCAGTTCTAACAGCTTCAAACGATCCACCATAATGCATTTCATAAAGACCTTTCAAGACCTTTTTTAAGTTCCTCCTCTTTCATTGTTCGAGCCCATTGCTCTGAGAGCGCTGGAAGCTCAGTAGATGGATTTTTGACATAAGGTCAAAAACTTTTTATGACCAACTATAGAGATGGTTCAAAAGCAAGTGAAATATCGTTCTTTGAAAGTTATCAACAGTGCCCTGCCCAGACACGTACTCAGTGGTGCTCTGCAGGAGTCTTGTTTTGGAGCCAGTTTTATTCCCCAATTCATTCTCACACACACACACACTCTCCCCCCCCCCCCCCCCCCAAAAAAAAAAAATCCAAAACAAAAACCAAATAGAGAAATCGGGATGATAAGTCCTCCCAAACACCTCTGCATAGCAGGGGATGGTCCAGCTGTGAGGGCATGAGCCATGCGTGGGTCTGCCTATGTGGCATCTCCACGCTCTCTCTTCCCGTCCATAGTTACCAGTCCCCACCTCCCTCTCCTACCGCCCTAGCAGAGTCAGCAGCCAGATTTTGGCTTCAAGCATCAGGTCACTGGCAGCTGTGGAGGAAGAGGAGGACCAAGCCCAGGGCTCACAGCTGAGTGTTTGCAGCTCTGTCAGATAAAACCAAACGCGTGGGTTCATGGCCTGGGTTAGAGACCAGGAGCGCTCTCAAACCCACTGTGCATCTTTGGACAAATGAATGTCTCCACATTTGCTTCCCAACATTTCCCCTCTCCATGAGACACTAAGCACTGATGACCCATTGTGGAATAGTGCAATGCATTAACTTTGAGTATGATAGTGCAATGTATTAACTTTGAGTATTAAAAGGTATGTGTAAAATCCCTGCAAATCACTCCTTTTCCCTTGGAAGCGTGAAATTACAGGAATGGGAAATCCTTTCCTGAAATATCTCTGTACTCTGTTTGCTTTAACGATTCAATCTTTTGACCGCCTTATGGTCCCCCCAAATAAAATAAAAATAAATGGCCTCAAACTAAGCACTGTTTCAAAATGATTTTAGCAGTTATAAAGAAGGAAATCCCTCCTTAGAAGGGGGAATGATATTAAAAAATGCTGACAGCACATCAATGATAATGACAGAAATAACTGTGCTCTATTTGACAATTCATGAGGATTATTGAAAGGTACGGTATCCATAGCTCCTTTTGTTTTTTCAGTCCATTTCCTGCTCAAGCAGCTTCCAAAGTGCCGTGATACCTGCAAGCTGGGTTCTTATGGGCCTTGGAAAACAAAGACAGCACCAAAATATGGGCAGGTATAGGCATGGCATCCAGTTCTGGTACTAAAACGGCAAGAAAATTTATTGCATTAATTCTTCAAAGTTTCTTGATTTGGGGGCAATCTTGAACTCCGAGCTCTGCTGGAACACACGCTAACACTACTTACATTCAGTGACATTCAACGTGCACAAAATCCATTAAATTAGGGCAGGAATTTCAAAAACATTTAACATTTCTGAGAACCAGCCTGCACTGACACCAGGATCTGGAATACTGGCCAGTCACTTCAAAAGCCAGAGGAGTCGGGCGGTGGAGCACTGCTGAAACTTGCCTCCTTCCTTCCCTAGGCTGGAAATTTTCTACCACCCTACAAGACTCAGCCCTGCTTTCAGAAACTATTTTCAACAACCAAACAACGCAGCAACTCCACAAAAATACACTCAGCCATAAACAGCTTGCTTACAATTAAACAAAATCTGCTGCAAATGCTTTGCGCTCAGATGCGAGAATCTCCCAGTGCTTTACAAACAGTACTGCAGACTAACTTCTGTACCCTTTGTTTTGCTTTGTTTTCCTTAGGTATCTATCACCAGGATATTTAAACATCCAGCAGTTACAGAAAACACTCAACAAGTTATAAAAGGGAAAACAATTTGCCTGAGATTTCATAACAAGGACTAAGAATGAAATCTAGCAAGGTGATACTATGTGAACAGCTGTGCAAAACATCTCATGTCCTGGTGCTGCTAAGCAGGGAAACTGTTGGTACTTGCCTTAGGCCTCTGAGACGTCTCCACTGCAAAACAAGGGGGCAATACTCCAAAGCAGACCTGTGTGACTTTAAAGGAGGTCCTCTTGATTTGTTTTTAAAAGTCACCATTTTTTAAGTCATAAAATGGAGTTTGCAGCCTACAGAACTAGTGCCGGCTCAGACAAGTCTGCCCTGTCTGTGCTGTTGGCTTGGCCCAGGGAGAGCTGCCCAGCCTCAGCTGCCTTTGGCACTGAGCGCGATCGGAGCAGCACCCGGTGCTGCAGCCCTGCCCCTCCTGTGTCCCGCTGGCTCTGTTTGGCCTTTCTCTCTAGCTTAATGCAGCTAAACTGAGAGCTCAAGAGCTCAGGTAAAGTGTTTTTAAACAGCTGTAACACAGAGATGCAATTGTGAGCTCCTGGGATACCTCTCCTGCGAGCTCACGTTCCAGTTTACGGATCCAGACAGCCCCTTCCTTAGAGCTGTGCTTGACCAGCCTGTTCTCTGCTGGTAACAACTGCAGACCCTCCAGCAACGAAAAGCAACTGCACAACTACATTAAAGCGCCTTGTTCTGCAGGTAACGGGACATACAAACCTACCAGAGAGAGAACAAAAAAAACAGAACCTAGAAAATTTTAGAGCTAATGCTTGGAAAAACCAAACAGCCCCAAAGTGCATCTTAATAAATCCCACAAAGCAGACGGGAACAGCTCAGCAGAGTCTTTTAAAAATGTCACCGGGGACAGATTTCTCTGACAAGGGAAGGAAACCCTCAGGATCCAAAAAAGCAGATCTATGGGGCCACATTCTCAGCTGCTGCAGACAGACAGTGTTTCTCAGGAAAGGCACTATAAAAGAGATACTTCATATTTAGTGCCAGTGACTTGGCATAGCATGTGCTCAACTGCCAGCTGACCAGCAGAAAGGGTTTTTCTAACCACCTCTCCTGCAAACCGAGCTCTTCCCCATGCACATACCAACACCAGGAACGAAGCTTTTGCAGCCTGCCCTACTTACGCTAAGGGATACTTTTAAATGGAAGTAGCAACAAGACACTCCCAGCTCAGTGTAAATACCATGAAAGCTTTTAAATACAGAACAGTGTTTTTCAATTTTTTTTTTAAGGTTCTGAGCTTCTAATACTTTCCAAGCATAGACTTCCACACACAATGTATGTAAATGTATCATCTTTCACAGATCCTTTCCAAAGCTGCCTGTAAGACTACCCCATCGTGCTGAAAACAACTGATCAAAACAGTGTCAACCATCCCTAGCAATCCGCATTTACTGAGCATGAGACCCCAATGCCTCAGGCCACGTGGCAGGACGGGGAGATGGCTGGCTGCTGGGACGGGGCAGATGGCAGCACCAGAGATGCTTGCCCCCTGCAAGGGCTCCTCCGTGGCCATAAGCCTCACAGCCACGGCCTCCGGGAGCCAGATGTGCTCCCTCCGCAACATCTGGGCAGCACCTCCCGGACCCATCCTGGCACAGGATGGGTAAGTCAGAACATGAAGCTGCTCTGTGGGGACCCAGAAGCAAGAAGTCCTCCACAGATGGTGGAGCTGAATGGTACCAACAGTTTAGCTTTCCATGAAAGACTACGTGTCAGTGGCTGGACTGGCACACCTCTTGCCAGCACTGCCACAGCCAGAGACCGCTGTTTGCTTCACTCCTCCCTCTTCCTTTCACTTGCAGTGAGACATTTGGCTGCTGCTCCTAAATCAAATGGTTCCATTTTAAATGGGGAAGAGGCGAGAGTGATGGCGGTTCGTAAGAGGAATGTGCAATTAAAACATTCAGAAAAATAGTTATTAAAAGTGTCTAGAAAATGATTTGTATTTATTGACTACTTTGATCGTTTAGACTTTGGTCAGCCTTGTGAATATGTACTTGATTTTAACACTACCATCAGTAGTTTTTAAAACTATGGTTTCCTAAATTACTAAGAATAAATGAAAAGCTTGGAATGAAAAGCTTGTAAATTAAACATACAGCCATCTAACCCCCCCCCAGCGAATGTATATAATTTAATATAATAGCACTGAAATAGCATTTCCTTCACTCAAGTTCGTACTTACAAATCTAGACGGGTATAAAGGTTTCATTATCTAAATGATATGCTAACACTTTTTGAATTTCTCAAATTATAAGTTAGCGGTAGCTTCTATTGTACTGCAACTCATTTCAGTATGAAATCACCTTGTACAGAAACCAGCAGTGGGATTTCAATTATTTCTGGGAAACATTATGTATTTCCTAGAGTATGATTAAGTTTAATTTGATGCATTAAAAATAATCAATATTTAATTTTTGCCTAGTACTTCACAAATGTTCTTCCTGGGGGTTTCCCAAAGAATTTTCATTAGCTAACGAGGCAATTCTGCCATGAGAACGTTTAGTCATTAGAGCGGTTTAAGTAGTAAAGAAGCATCTAAATTCGTACTGATCTTAATAGTTATTTCTGTCAAACAGATGGTCTGTTGTTCATGCCTACACTTCCCTGACTTCTTAATTGCTAATGTACATGCTACTACTAATTGTACAGTACTAGTAACCTCTGTACAGTAATAAATAGGTCAATGCTTCTTTCAGACCTTAAGAGTTTCGGTTCTTACGGTTGCAGCTTAATGAATCATCTACCAGCCACAGCACGGCTTTATGTTACACATCAGACCACAGCGAGTGGAGGAGCAGTTTCTTTGCCCTAACATACAGAAAGTCACAACAGTCAGCTCTGCAAGGAGGGAGGCTTGCGCTTGGCTGAGCTCTGAACGGGGCCCTGGGCGGGCAGCAGGAGGTGGTCAGTATGCCACTTCAGCTGAAGTTTGGGTTTTTCAGGTCCTACATCTTGCTCCTTTGCTCTTCCACGGTGGCAGAGAGGGCTTGTGGCCACGCATGTCTTCTCCTGCTGTGTTACAGGGGCTGACTGGCCATCATCTTATCTTCTCGCGACACGGAAAGAAAATCAGTTTGTTGGACATTAAGGACTCATACTTGAAAATACTGTTGAGCTGGTACTTTACTTTAAACATTTAACATTTGTAAACCAAGCATCAGAAGAAAAACCAGTTAAAAAGCTTCCCTGAGGAGATCAAGGAGAGAATAGAAAAAGCAAGAGAAATAGATGCTAAAAGCAACAAGTCTACAAGGCTACTCCAGCACACAGGCACTTAACCAGAGATGCCCTTCACAGTGAATTTTCCTACCTGAGCCACGTCTGGTCGCACAGTGTGGTACTCTACAGCTGTGCACAGTCATCCACCAGCATCGGGCTGCTGCCAGAATAACTCAGTGGAGTCATTGTTTGCACTGCGCCAGAGCAGCAGTGCTAGGTTTAAAATGTGAGGTAACTTTCAGAGACACATACATTTGCAATTCATGACTTCTTTTCACAGGCCTGGCTGCTTTTCAAAGAGGTTTGAAAACCAGATGTGGAAAATAAGACTCCTAAAATCATTTGGCAACTTAATAAAGGGGTGCTGCATGTTCCCAGGGTAGATTTTCGACAACAGAGCACAACAAACACATGAGAAAATGCTTTCAGGGCAAGGGGGAAAGGCTTTGAAAATTTAGCATCACAGGAGAATGAAATAAAATGTTTTCTTTATGTAATTTGTTTTTTCCATAAAGTATTTTTGTCTCTCTTCAGTGTAAACATTTTTGAGAAGTTTAAACTCTCATTTTCGGGGGGGGGGGGGGGGTGGGGGGGAGGATCAATCTCAATTGCATGTGATTTCAGTTGTGAGTCCTGTTTACGTTGTCTTGTCTCATTCCTAGAGATTAGGCACCTAATATACATTCACAATACTACAAATAAGAACAATATGAAAAACACAATTAATGTAAAACTAATTTGTAAACCGGGAGTAAAATGGGAAGAACAATGCAAAAATCAAGAACAGGAAAAAAATCTCAGACAGCACTTGCTCTCAAACACAATGCAAAATCCTACTCAGCCAGGCCACCAGGTAACAGTGATTCAAGTACCGTGAGATCCACCCTCAAGCCACGCCACACTTCTCTGCCTCTATTTGCCACCCCAATACTTTGTTATATTTTTCTTTCTCTAGATGTTTTTCCTGAAACATCAAACACAACGTAGAAACACATTCTACAACTTAAAACAAGAAAATAACAGTAAGACATCTGGTGAAGAGCTCGAAAGGTTCCTGAGGGCTAGGCAATCTCCTGACACACGCAACTACAAAGCATGCTCAGCCCAAGGCAGCAGCTAAGAATGGGCCTCACTTAGGCTCTGGGTATGGGAAAGGCAGAGAGAGATGAGAGCTGCACCCACATGGCTGGTCAAAACTCTGAGCTGTTAGAGACAGTAAGAAAGCTGCATTTCTGGAGCCCTCAACTGAGGGGAGAGGTGACAGCAGTGGAGCCACCACTTGGGCTCTCCTCCTCTTGGAAAGGGATTCAGCTGAGTGCGAGGAGGGACCCACAGTCAGCCAGGGAAGGGTGCAGGAGCTGCCTGCTCCCCGCTCAGTGCCTGCAGGGATGCTGAGCACCCTCTGTGGGCATGGCTGCTTTCCAGTGCCCTTCCCGAGATTGAAAGAGAAAAAACAGCAGCTCCTCTGAGCAGTTCCCAGCCCATGGCTGAACACACTGATTCTAAAAAAGAAAAGATATTAATACAGGTGGCACTCAGGACAAAAGAACAACATCGACTGGGAAAAACCAAAGCAAACCAACCAGAAAACCAAACCCAAGCTGTTGCTCACAGCCAAGCTACAAAGACCGCCCTCCCAGACAGTAGTGGAGATCCCATTATCTGCATTATGTACGACGAGAATGGAAGTCACACTCGAAAATGCAGCGTATGAAATAATCAATCCCGCTTGGCAAAATAAAGGGCTTAGTCCTCAGTGGGTATAAATTGGCAGAGCATCACTGCCACCTCTGTGGCCCCATCTGTTCACGCAGAACTGAAGACAGAAAACCACAAAAGCAAACACAGACACACGCAAAACGCAAGAGAGAAGAAATGAAATCTGCATACTGCTGGAGAAGGGCTGTGGTGACCCCATCAGAGCGCTGGCTTGCCTTGAACTTCATGGGCAAGGTATAAACACTTGGTATTTAGAGAACAGCCTGAAATGGTAATGCTCTCTAGAGGTATTTTGCATGCCAATTGAATATTCTAAGTTTATATCAAGATTATTGTCACCTATTTAATGGCTCATTGATTTTAGAAGCCATACCAATTTTCTCTTTCCATTCTGTCGAGTTAGTTACAGTAATGACTAACCATAAAAATTATCTAACATGCTGAAATGTGATTTAAAAACATCTGTGCGTTCGATCTCTCTACTTTTAAGTGAGACATGAGTTAATATTCCCCTGCCTTACCCCACATCACCACCTTTGGCTATGTGACTCCAAAGACAGAGCAAGACAAATTAAATTACACCAAGCATGATTATTAAAAAAAAAAAAAAAAAAAAGAAAAAATCCTAGAAACTCTCAGTCATTTCTTCTATGGTCCTTTGAAGCACCATGTAAATACACAATCAATGAGTCCAGTGTTTTTTCTAGCTGAACAGCTGAAGAGTTGGTTCCCAGGGAAAGGCTCCAGTCTTCTCTGGAACCATTTCTGAAAGATGCCTCAGAAACATGCATGCTCCAAACCGTTTCTGTGCCTGTCTCCACACCCCTCCTTCAGAACAGGTCAAAAATCACTCCACCGTAACATTTTCCATCAGATGAACAAATGCTCAACATCTGATTTTTGCAGCATCGCATGCATTTTCACATTTTTATTTAGAAAAGATGGAAAATATCTGGAAAATGCAAACAAAGCACCACTTCTCTGCATTTATCTAGCAGTAGGCTTCAATTTTTCATTTCAAGTAGACATTATTCAATCCACTAAACTTCTAAATGAAATATTTTAAAGAAAAATGAGAGAAATAAAAATCTGAAGAACACACTGGAAGTTTACTCAAATCAAATATTCCAATAGAGAAAAAAAAAATAGATTTTATTTAGCAAAGAAAGTTCTTACGGGTTTTTAATCTTATGCAGGGTATACAAAAAATTAAAAACCTTAAAAACTTTTTTCCCCATAATAGAAAAAAAAATGTCTTTTCAAACCAGATTAGGAAATTTCACCCCCTTGATTCCCATTTTCCCTTGATCTTGCTATTACTTTTACCTGCCTTATGGAATCATTGTTTCCAAGTATTTGATTCAAGAATAATATGGGGTTTGTGGGTCATGCAGAGGTATCTTGCCCCTATTTCTTAACAGCACTGACTATCTACCCTCTCCCCGACCCAGTAAGGTTGCGTAGGCTCATGTTTGCAGTGAATGTTCACTTCAGGTTTTCAGCTACATTTCTAGCCAGTGTAGGAAACCCCCAAAAAATCAGTTGCAGCTGACCAGAAGGGAGATCACCAGCATTTCTGAGGTGCTGAAACCACAATTTCACTCTTTGCCTGTTAGAAGGCATTCCTTTTCTTTTGAAATATGGCATAACTTTCTCTCGGAAGGAGTGCAGAGAGCACTGTGTGTAACATCTCACCCAGCTAACAGATCCATTCCCCAGCAGGCTCTGGAAACGCCACACCAGTAACACACCAGCACTTTACTGTCCACCTTTTTGCATACAGTTATCTCACATTACTGCTTTCACTCTGCAATAATCTCAGTGTTTATTCCTTAAAAATAAGCATCTTTTTGTCCTTGGTTACTTTTTGCATATCCTTGTTCAGACACACTACCCTTTTTCTTTAACTCTCAATATTTTTATTGCTAGGTAACATGGGTGACCTTTGGGCATCTGTTCAAATATCTTTGAACACTTTTCCGACTCCCACCTGTGTCCTTTCTGGCACGCTCTCATTTGATTTCATGTAATTATTTTCACAACTTCATCTGTCCCACAAAAATTTATTTGTAAAATTTCATTTTAGCAGCAACTAGTAGATCCAAGTGATTATTCAAAAATGCTCAATGGGTCTCCTTTGTTTTGCTGCGTCTCCTCTCAGTACCCCAGGGCTGCAAATCACCCGGACACGACTTCTCTGAAGCAAAGTGTGAGCAGTTTTGCAGAACATCATCAGTTCAGAGCACTGAACATCTCATACCCCAGCTCTGACTATAACGTACTGGCCACCGACAACGCAAACCCTTCACAACCTACATATGCCCCATCACAGACTTGCACAAAACCCATCTACAAATGAGCTACAGGCCAAAAGCTACTCATTAAAATAATTTGGCAAACGCTCTTGAATGAAACTTAGAAGAATATAGCTCCACGCTGTCAGGCGTTTCACATGCCCCCCCAACCAAATCCATTTGATAAATGACTAATTATCCTAAGCTGCATTAAAATTCAATCTTGATTGTGATTATTACTGATTAAGTACTACTCAGACTCTACACTTCAATTCAGTACAATATCTGTGATTCAGAAGATGAGCAGAGTGCCCATTGCAGAATTAACACACGCTCCAGCCACGGCAACAAAAGTGGGTTCTAACTTGACACGTACAGTTTTTCAAGCAACTGGGCTTCATTACTTTCATAAAATTGTTCAGCGATATTCACAATGTCAAGATTATTTTTCAGCCTCTCTCAGCCACTCTTTAATTCTGTCCCTTCTACAGCAGTGAGCCAGTTCCTACCCCATCTTTATGTTCTCCATACACACAGCTCAGTTCTCCTGTTCCCAGGCTCACGGCTGAAAACATTTTGATCCTTTCTTTACCCTTCCTTTATCCTTCTGCTGTGACTGGTATGTTCTAACTCCTGGAACTAATCTGAGTTTTAAAGCCCTGGAGCTACCAGTGGGGAAACCTATGACTTCAGTCTCCAAAACATCTGGAAGGCCAAGGACTGACAACTCCAGGTAACAGAGGAACTTCACGGCAGCCAAAAGAGCTGACAGCACCACAAAAGAGCACTTATAAAATGTAAAAACAAAATAATGGCAAAATTCACAGCAAATAAAAGCAGAGGACACGGTCCCCAGCCCTGCACACATGCCCATGCTCCACATTGGCCAAGGGCTGCATTCAGGTCATGAGGGTGAAGGCCCACAAGGGACACAGAATCACAGAACAGTTGAGGTTGGAAGGCATGTCTGGAGGTTACCTGCTCTAACCTCCCTGCTGAAGCAGGGCCACCTACAGCAGGTTGCCCAGGACCAGGTCCAGATGACTTTTGAACATCTCCAAGGTTGGAGACTCCACAACCTCTCTGGGCAGCCTGTGCCAGTGCTCATTCACCCTCACACTAAAAAAGTGTTTCCTGATGTTCTGAGTGAACCTCCTGTGTTTCAGTTTGAGCCCATTGCCTGTGGTCCTGTCACTGGGCACCACTGGAAAGAGCCTGGCTCCATCCTCTTTGCACCTTCCCTTCAGGTATTTATATACATTAATAAGATCTCCCTGAGCCTCCTCTTCTCTAGGCTAAGCTCCCTCAGCCTTTCCTCATGTTAGATGCTCTAGTCCCTTCAATGCCTTTGTGGCCCTTTGTTGGACTCTCTCCAGTATGTTCATGTGTCTCTTGCACTGGGGAGCCCAGAACTGGGCACAGTACTCCAGGTGTGTCCTGACCGGTGCTGAGTAGAGGGAAAGGATCACCTCCCTCGACCTGCTGGCAATGCTTCTCCTAATGCAGCCCAGGATACCATTGGCTGCCTTTGTGGCAAGGGCACAGTTACTGGCTCATGGTCAACTTGGTGTCCACCAGGACTTCCAGGTCCTTTTCTGCAAAGCTTCTTTCCAGCTGGGCAGCAAAAAGTGATGGATGATTAAGGCTGAGCTCAAGGCTTTCACACCTGAAAGGGTCCATACTCTGCACACCACAAACAAGCGTTCAGTTCAAAAGCAAATATTGAATTTTGCTCATAGCCCCTGACCCAGATGGTCTGGGTAAGAATGGTCCCAGTTTACTGAATCACCTGCAACTTTGGTAAGACTTGTAGTAAGCTCTTTATCAGCCTTTAAAAATGTATATGTGGCCAAAATACTTGTTCCTGTTGAAGAATGAATCCACCTACTGTATTTGTTGAATATTGGTCTTTCGTTACCTGTTCTACATCATGTAGATAAAATTAAATCCTCTGTGAACAAACTTCTTCGCAAATGTGAAATCAAAGCAAACAACATTAAGTTGAAACACAGCTGATAATGCAACATTAATTTCATTGCAAGGAAGAGGTTCAATTCTTGGTATTTGATTTTCTCCAAATAATAGATAGTACCTATTTACTAGACCTAGGATTAAATAACTTTTCCAATTCTCTACTGGTAAAACACAGTAGCACATAATAGCACGATTTTGCTTCCATTATTAAAAAGAGGGTCAATATTTCAGTAACATTCTCGTTATCAATAAGGTTACTCAGCAGTCATGAAGCATAAGCTGAACATCCTGTGACTTTGAAACGTTAAAACATATCATTCCAATCATTTTTCCACTCCTTGCTAAGTACCACTGCAACTCAGATTGCAGTGTCAGCTGCCTAGATAAGGATTATATAACCCAGGGAAAAAATAGCGTGAACATCTAACTGCAAGTCAGCATGAAAATAAATGACTCAAACATGGAAGCATTCAGATTTTGAGGCTGGCACCGTGGGTCATATCTGGGTCCATTTCTGTGCAAAAACTACATGTTTATTACCAAATGAAAAAATATTAAGCATTAGCTACTGCAAAGAACAGATATATTTCATTGAAATATTCAGCTCCCAGACTGTGGTGTCATCCAAGAAATAGTAGGAATATTATCAACAGAGAATAGAGTTTTGGTAGCTCATAACAAACTTACAGTGCTTACAGTTTGTCCAAAAAATAACTGCATAGAAAGGAAAGCATTCAAGGGACAGCCAACACATGAAATAAAAGTTGGAAATCCTGCAGTATGAAGTTTTAAAAAAATTGAGAAGTTTGTTTTGAGAGGAAATTGTTCACAAATGACGTGAGATTTACTCAAGCCACAGTATAGAAAAGACAACGAACATGGTTGTTTCCTCTGTCATAAAATACTAGATGTTTTCAAATGCATATAAAAAGCAAATTTTAGAATGAGACAGGAAGCTGCTTAAAAAGCCCCAAACCATTAGGATTAACCTATGACACTGGTTATCAATATTGTTGAAAGCTCCAGAGCAAAACTTAGGGCAGGGCAGTTACTTGCACTGAAAATAAGATCCTGGGCTCCACAGAGCAATTAAGTGCTGCTGTGATGACTGATTTCAGCATTGAGTCTTTGACTTATCAAAAAAACAGTTCAATTTTGCCTCCTCAGTAAATAGATCACCTTTGAGAAGGGAAGGTAGAGTTCCTTGAAAATGTCACCGTTGGTCCCAATCTTGTTATCACTTTAGCACTCAAGATTTCATTCTCATGGAAACTATGCCATTAAGCAATATGCTTGTCAGTCAAAGTACCACTGGTATTTACGTGTTTTCAGAACTGGAGGTTCTAGAGAACAACTGTATCTATAAATATATTGTTCTGAGCCAGGTGGGCATCACTGCTGCACCTTCTCAACAGAAGCAGCGTACCCCAAAGCAACAAATTGGCTGGCAACAGAGATATACAGTAAGGTTGAAAGAGGGCCTCAAAACCTTTTTGCCAGGAGCAGAGTAAAGGGAAAAAAAATGGGACAAGGAAGATGAGATTAAGGTACTGGAATTTAAACAGAGGTGCGGATGGATGGAGAGACTGAAAAGTGCCACCTTTGTGAGGCAATATTTGTTCAGGGAAACACAAAGTGTTTACAGAAAGTCTAATGGCTGTATTTAGTATTTGGATTAACCTTGTCCTCTAGAACAGCTTGACACTATCATTTACAGGCTGGTAATGTTCATATCCAAACCCACTGAGTTAGACTAAGTAGCTATGGCAAGCTGTAAGCCAGATGGGTAAGCAGGAGTTAACAGGCAGAAGGGGAGACCGAAGTGGGAAGTTCAGACTTGAGGTGGACCCTGAAGGGACCAGAGAAGCAGTAAATGGCTTTGAGCGAGATGTTCAGTCTTCAACTTTGTTACGAGCTGATGAAAACCTAATGTCGGGTAGCTCACCGACAGCAATGTGAATCCTTCCAAGAATGAGGGAGAAAGAGAAAGACTAATCTGCTCTGAGTTTTAAATTAGCGGGGAGTTTTCTTATTCATCTACTGGTACATCGGGAAATGCCCTACTCTTCTGATCGCTGCAGCTGCGTGACAGCTCCCTCGGAGGGCATTAGGAACCTGGGGACTTCCCAACTACAGGTAGATGGGACTAGTCTTTTCAAGAGCTTCTGGAGTGTACGGAGAGACAAGAGAGGCAAAGACATTTAGGGAGCAACAATAAAGGAAACTACCTGAGCGAAGCCCAAACTACTAGCACCAGAGAAGCCTAAATGACATGTAATGCTAAATACATTAAGAGCCTCTCAGAGAACTGGTAGGCAGGATCTTATCAGACACTGCTCTGAAGGGCAAATAGGAGCGCAAGAGCTGGCTAACCTTCAGGGATTACCTCCATGGAGCACAAGCACAGCCCATCCCAAAGTGCAGAAGCCAGCATGGCTGAACAGAGAACTCCAAACTGAGCTGGAAAGCAAAAAACAGCAAGGTCAGGGCAGGGACAGGCTGTCCAGAAGGAGCACAGAGGCATCGCCCAGGCAGGCAGGGAGGGAATTAGGAAAGCCAAAGTCTCATGTTCCTTCCTAAGCTCTGGGATTGCTTTCCCTAGGAGTGTGCTGAAAGTCTAAAAAAGTTCAAAAAGAGACTGGACAAATTCACGGAAGAAGAGATGCCATAAGGACTGCTACATACAAAGGCAACCCTTCTGATTTGCGAAGTCTCTAATGCACGAGTTGTTTTTGTCTAGGAGAATACTCTGGAAAAAAACTGCCACACATGCCATCTGCCTTCTCACCTTCGTTCACGTCCATCCGTTACTGGCCACTGTCACGGGAGGGATACTGGGCAAGTGCGACCTGTGATCTGACATGGTATAGTCATCCTTAGGTTCTCTGGTCTGTGCTCCACTGTGCTGTACGTGTACATGCTAGATTTGTATTTACTCACATTTAGAGGTCAGCCCCACCTTCCAGCATGAATATTTTTAAAAACAAAGATGACAGGAATTAGCACAGAAGGGAGAACATCTCTGTTCTCATGTTGAAAAAACATCAAGATCTCCTAAGATAGAGTAGCATGCCATCTGAAACAGTTTTTCCTCTGAAGCTGTTGACCTACTTTGTTAGCTATACAATTTCTTACAAATTTACTATATTATAACAGCTGTGTTCATGCTGTTCTAGTGTCAGCACTTCTATTCTAAACCCCATTTTTTATACATTTCCGTAATAACTCAATTATAAAACTTGGGTAAAATGTGGCTCTCCACAGCATTTTCTTCTCCAAAGTGTATTTGACCATCCACAAAAATGCACTATTACAAAATGCCAAATTGCCAACCTGGGGTCTGATTTGTCCCCCAGAGCTGGGTGGGACTATGCCTGAGGGTGGCTGGTGAAGACATCTGAGCCTTTCCGTGCCATGTGAAAACAAAGATCTGCTCTTGTCATTGACAGGCTGATGGCAGACGTGTGGTGTGTGGCCCTGCACTGCTTTTTTGCATTCCCTGGGTGGGTTTGCACAGAGCCCCGGCACCCCACGGGACAGCATGGAGCTGGCATGGAGCTCTGCAGTCAGGTACCCCAGAGTGGCCTGACAAAATCATGGGGTATGGTAAAGAGGGAGATCCTCTAAGTGTATAGCGCTGAATGAAGGGGAGGTTTGGGCAGGAAAGGAGCTGCAGAGGGAAAGAACAAAAGGAGAAGAGAGGGCAGTTTGGTTTCCTATGAAGAGCCAGTACACTGTCAGTAGTGTACTTGCAGCACAGCAGCTGGGAATGAGGGAGGGGGACCTGACAAAATGGCAAGAAGAAATCTATCTCCCCAGTTCAACTACAGCCAAGCTTTGGCTTTTCTAATTCCCTCCCTGCCTGCCTGGATGATGTGTCTGTGCTCCTCCTTTACAGCCCATCCCTACCGCAACCTCACTCGTGGCCCTTCCATAAGTTTGCCCTATTCTATTCTATTCTATTCTATTCTATTCTATTCTTTCTGATAAAAAGGCACCAAAACCACATGAGATATTCAAGGTGCTGGAACAGCATAGATCTATATGGTAACACAACGATGTTTCTCCAGCTTGTTCCTTATTTCTCTCCTAATAACCCATAATGTTCTGTGTGCTTTTCTGCCTGCTACTGAGTCTAGCACCCACATTTTCAGAGCTGTCTGCTGTAGACCCAAGTCTCACTCCTGTATAGTAACTGTTTGCTTAGACATGTCATGACGGGTAGCACAGACTCTCAGATGTTACATCCACACAGCCATACCAGCGAGGTCCTGGAAGCAACACTATCATAAATGAATATCCACTTTCCCTTTTAGGGAGGGCTCTCAGAGCTGCTCACATCCCCGCACTAAAGCACGGCTGCTGCTGGTTCCCCATGGGTCACAACCCTCCCTAGCACAGGGCCTCCGTCATGCAGTCTGTGGCGCTGGCCGGACACGTCCTGAACAGGACACAACAACTGGGCAGGGGCTCCACGTGCACTTTTTCCCCAGAACACTTTCTCTAGCAACGCCCCCACCTGCCAGCACCGAACCCCAAAGGTGCTAAGCTCCAAAACTTCACCAAGGCCGAAATAAAATCTTTCCTCAGTACATCCATGCCCATCCATCTTCTTTCCCCCCTTAAGTGTAATATACAAGGTAGTCCCCACACCAGAGAGTCTCTTCTAGATATAGGACTGCTGCCACTGTTAAAGACTTAGGACTTTTCAGCCCAGACTGTACTTTGTCTCTTTCTGGATTCACTTCTGGAAGTCTCCAGTCACTGGGCTCCAAACAGCAGCAGCTTATTTTTAGTAAAACCATCAGAAAATCACCAAATACTAAGTAATTACCATCTTTCATATAAAATACACCTTGAAAACTTTTTCTGTAAAAAGATTAAGTTTTATGCACAAGTGATGTCCTACTGAAATAAATGAAATTCCGTGTCTGCAAAATTAGGCATAATCATGTCCGGTAGGATTGTGCATTACAGTGATTCTCTTCGACTTCTTACAGTAAGGAATCTTGCTATATATTAATGTTGATAAATTACAGAAGTTAGATTAAATTCTACAGTTCCTTTGAAAATGCCAAAGAAAACCTTTTATCTGCTCCTACCTTCTTCAGATGCAACGACCAAGTGAAAGAATTCAGCTTTAGCCCCTCAGTGGATCTTCCCAATTGCTATGTAAGCACATATGTGACAGCTGTCAATTCAGAAATCATTTATCACATTTATCACACAGAAAATTGACAGGAAAACACTGAGTTGATATGACAGCAATGGCAAAAATTTGTTAAAGCAGGCATCCCTGTAGGAAATCTTTCCGCACTACAACAGATGGCCAGTAGTTAGAGGAAACCATTAAAGCTTGAATTGTGGAAATTGGTTAAGTTTTTCACAGCAAAGGGTAGCAGATAAAAATAAACAAAATTCACCAACCTTCCAGGGAGAGCCAGTCCTTTTATAGAGCACAGGTACCTATTAATAGCCCAGGAAAGGCACTAGATTTTACAGGCACACTGCTATATTGAATAACGATTTCATAATCATTGTATCATTTCCATATACCACACAGACAATACAGTCACACAAGTGTCGTAATTGCATAATTACTACATTAATACAGGCAGGCAGCAGTTACGCAAATACTACAGCTCTGAGCTGCAGGAGGGGAAGCCGGGGAGGGCGCAGCCCCTGCCGCCGGCATGTCGGCTGCGGATCTGCCGCGGAGCCCAGGAAGGTGATGGGTGCGTGAAGGGTGGGATTTTCCTCCTCTAATGCTTCAACAGGAACTGGAGAGACATTGTACTTTCAGCTATTCAGGAATACACGAATTCACCTGAGATGAGGTGTGACCCGTATGAAGATACAGACTTTCCTCTATATTTAGGAATTTTCAATGTCTCAAGAGAGATATTGGCAACATACACAAATATTATATTTGTATATACAAAATATCAGCAAAGATTGACTCTTAAACTGACCACCTCCAGAGTTCATATCTTTTCAGACCAGTACTTCACCCAGATAGCATTCATCAGGTCTGCTTTTTCACATTACTAAAATATATTCCAGCACTGGGCAAAGAAAATTAAGATTTCCTAAGAAAACCTAAAACTAGGAGAAATTCAAGGTGTATAAGCATTGTAGCACGTCTGGGCTGCATTCCAAATGACAAGGGCTAAGATAGGGGATTGGGGAATTTTAAAAAGGCAAAACTTCACTAAGTTTTCTTTTGGGACCCATTTAAATGTGAAACTTGGGGACTGCGAACCTGTAGGAACCAGGGAACAGATGCCCAAGTCATTCCCGCTTCTGAAGGCCTTCTTTCAAAAAAAAAAAAAAAAAAAATCCCTTGGGAATCCACAGCAATACTTGTTGTGTCTACATGTCTGAGCACTGCACAAGGCTGACTTGAGCACAGCTTGCCACAGCTTGCCTTACTCACATGGTCCTGGGAATATGCTTGTTATATATAATAAATGCTGTCAGTCTACGTACATTGAAACTTTCTAGTCTTTAAGCAGGAAAAAGAAAGGATGAAGTAGCAATAGTCCTCATCAGCCTAGTGTATACAGCAGCCAAGCAGTGGACATCATGAGCTGACAGCACTGAAAAACTAACTCGGTACCAGCTCTGAATTTGATTTGAGAAATCCTTTTGATCACTGATAAAAAATAAGGAAACTTCTCAGCCCCTGAAATACAATTCCTATTCTCTCCCCCGAAATACAATTCCTATTTTAAGACTGAATTGATCTTTAAAAAGCACAAAAGCTGTTTCTTTAGCCTTACCGTACATTCCTGTGAAGTGTGTATTATAAGCAAGAGCAACTAAATTAACTTCATAACACTGCGGTGGGATTTCAAGGGAAAGAAAAACAAACAACATCTTTATGTGAAGATTCATACTTTTTCATAAGATCTCTGCCATCTGGGTGAGGATAACCATGCTTCCAGCACACTGTTCTCACTCATTTAATAACGGGATACAATTTTGGATTGTGTATATGTCGACAGAAAGCAGAAATGACAGAAAGCTTGGGAAGCTTTGTTTTTAGTATTTGCCCATTGGAATGGAAATACTTTAAGAGAACCTCTAGGCTCATAAAATCTGTCACTTGAACGTCAAATAAAAATAAATAAAACCACCTTTATCAGCCACTAAAAAAACCCCATCTATTTCCATTGTGAACTGCAATAATATCTGGTTTAGGCCTTTTCTGTTTCAGACATTTCACGAGTTCCCTTCTGCTTTGGGGATCTAAATACTCTGAACCTGCCAAGTCATTTAGCAGCATTACTTCAAAGTTGTGTCAAACCATCTGCACAGCTGGAGTTTGAGGTCCAGAACCCGAAAACAAGGCACGAGCAAGATTCGATGCTGAGAGGCATGAAAACCCCAGCTGAAGACCAACCCACGGAGACACTGACCAGGGTCAACGTGGGCTCTCCTGACCATGGGCTTTGCTATGGCAATACTCAGCTGATCTGGAGACAGCTCTGCTGTTTCTCCTATAAAACTTGTTTCATCTCTAAGATCAGCACCAACCCTTAAAGCTGCAAGAAGATCCATCCATCTGATGAAACACAACAGATTAAGAAGGGTTAAAAAATAAATTCCCTATGCACTGAGACATGCTCTGTTTTTTAAAGCCCTACAATCATAATAGTTAATTCTGACAAACACAGGCTATTTAAGTGCTTAACTTTGATCATCTTGACTTTTTAAACTTAATTCCATTAATACACAAACATGTATGTACCTTTTAGACAGAGGCAGTAATTACATCTGACAGCTGTGAGACCATTTTACAGGTTTCAGTAATAAACCTATCTACCCCTATTAAATATTAATACACCATGTCTCCCTATTACCTATTATGTCATCAGTGACATCAGTTTTAGGAGGAAGGTCAGCAAAAACAAGATGACAAGATTTTTGTCATTTTTTTTTAAAATACAGACTGAGTAGTTTATAGATGTTAATAAAACCCCTGACAAGAGAAGCACTATTTATTAACAGGACTGATATACAAGCAGGAAAAAAATAAATAGAACATTTTCCTGCCTTAAATTTGTTTATCTATGGTATAAATATCAGAGGTCATATTTCAGCCAGGGTAGGAAGGACACAGAAAGGACGGCGAAATGAAAATACACTCCATGCCGCTTAGCTCCCAGCCTCTCCACGGGGACTCGGAGAAGCCCGCACTGAAAGCTGGTGCCACTCGGTGAGGCAGGATGCTCGGGAGCCAGGTGGGGCTGCTTGGGTAGGAGAGTGTCAGGGTAAGGACTTCGATACAAACTGCAATGCCACTGGTTCTCCCCATCTGTGGTTGAGAAGATACACAAGAGGCAGCCTTCCAGATCTGCCATAAACTCGAGTATCTTCAGCTGTCATGTTTCTCTTAACCTCACCAATTATTTTCATGTTTTCCTAATTGAGAAGGATGACTCTGGCAAGTGTAAGTGCATATGATACCCACAGACGCTGAAGATCATTTGTAATTATTATTTCCCTTTTTTACTTAATAATACAGTCTGGCACACGGTTCAGAAGCTGATTCACTTGACATTCAGACTTTTCTATTGAAAAAGGTGCTGATTTGATAAAAATCGAGATGTTTCAGAGGAATATACTTCCCACAAATTACTTCCAAACAGTTAAACTGAAATGTGTCTTTTTATGTTTGAAATTTTCGAACTATCTACACAAATTTCAAGAAAACTCATACTATTAAGGACACTTCAGTTTCCTTTTCACTTACATAACTTTCATATAATTCTTTTGAAAGGTTAAAACAAAATGCACTTTCAAGTTTCTTTCTGTGGGAATTTTAGCGATCGACTTTTCACTCCAATTTGGTTGAAAACAAGAAGTTGGGAAACTTGGACTCGTTACTGGAATCTGAATTTTTTTTGTTAAAAACTAACCATTGAGGAAACAACCATTCATTTTTGGTTGCCAAATTTTATTGCTAGTCACAATTTTTTTCTCCACTTCAGTCTCTACCTCCCTGCCCTCCCCAACAGCCCTCCAAACCTGGGGAAAGGGCAGGCAGCCAAAAGTGGGATTATTTTAGGTGCCAGACAGAGAATAGGGAAGGCTGAAATTCTCCAGTTGTCTGTCAAACACATTTTTGATCTGGGGAAGGGGAAAAAACAAACGCATCAACGTTTGCTGCGTTTGCATACGTATAAACGTACTGCTTAAAAATGGAACTTCACCGCTGCTACCCACAAACATACTTTTTCATTAGCTGATTAAGCTCAGCCTTACAACTAGTTGCTTTCTACTTTCACTGCTTCTGGTAGAAAACTCCTCCAGAACTTCCCACCTAAGTAATTACAAATTTTCTTTTAGTTTGTGCATAACCAAGTTACAGCCTGTTATTCTTACAGCAACCCTGCCCTTTTTCCCAAAATAGGTATTTCTTTCACTCCCAGATGTTAACTCCCCTAAGTATTATCAATGGCAATTAAATCTTACAGGCTTCATTTTGCTGCAAAGATGACTGTTCTGTCTCATCTCAATAGTAAGGATAATCAGGGCAGTGGGAAGCCAAGTAACACCTCTCCGCCTTCCAAGTTTTAAGGCATCTTTCTTGAACTTGTTAACTGGCAGCATGCATGAGGCTCCAGAGTATAGAGAGCTCCACATTTTTCAGACTTCTCCGTTAACCCTGGCTTCTCTTCAGCCAGAATTACCTTTGCTGACATACAGCCCACAGAGTCTTCTCTTATTCCCAGATCTGCAGAACTCAAGCAATACTCATTACCTATGCTACACTATCCCTTATTTTATAGGGCTTTCTCAGATCACACCTAAATTTGTCTGCTCCCTCTGCTTACTGCTCTGAACTTTCCTTAGCCCTTCAAAAGCCTCTGAGCGATCTTCACATTTCCTCCGTATCTCCTTTAAACTCCAGAGATGAACAATCGGAGGATTTCACCTTCAACCCCACCATTTCAGGCACGTGGTATCTGCCCATACCTTCCACTGATTGATCAGTAGGTTAGGACTGCAGGACCTACTTGTTTTGGTGCTTACGAATCGCTTTTTTTTTTTCCTTCCTTGGATAAGTCCTACAAAGCACAAAAGAATCCTTTAAATCATAACAGCCAAAACATAGGGGGAAGTTCCTCTCTTGGGAAGATGCCTATTTTTGAATATAGACACACACATATTGTCCACACCACTTTTTTTTTTTTTTTTTTTTTTAGTAATTCAGAAACAGTTTTGACAACAAAGTTTGAGTAGGCTTCAGTGCTTATTACTGGCTTCAGTTTTCTTTTACTAGGGGATATAGTTCCATTAAATCAGCGTCTGCAAGACTGGAGTCCAGGAGAATTCCATCCTATTTCATGCTTCATTATGAAAGATTCATACAGCCCTACTCATCATGTTTCTACAGTCATCTACATCAACTTTAGCGTACTAAAATGTTGCAAGGTACGAAGTGACACATTGAAATGATCAGTCAAGTTCACTGGGCTTAACCACTCTGACAATGATATTTAATCTAACTTTGGTTAGGGATAAAAAGACATCCTAATCAGCATACAAGAGCAATCTTTATTGTAGTAATTAGCATTTACCAAATTGCAACATTAAGCTCAAAATGTTGAAAAGTGCCCCAGAGGCAGAAGTACAGGAGAGAGATTACCTACAAGCCACCGAGAATGGAAGCTGCCTTTGTGCTGGAAGAAGCCCTGCAGTGATGTGAGCACCGCATGCCTGAGCTTGTTTGCTACGGGGAATGGTGGTAATAGGATTAGTTTCTACAACATGACATGTTAATAAACTGTCTCTCACAAACACACACATATCCTCCTCGAGAAAATAAAAACCAAGTTATTCCTGTGCAAGACAGACTGAATTATTTAATCAATGTAAGAGGTAACTGGAAAGCAACACTCAAGAGCAGAGTTAAACATTTGAACTTCTTGGTCACGTACAAGCTGGTATTTTATTTTACCTTGTTCTTCCATTGCATGTAAGATATCAACTGAGAAACATAAAACAGGACTGGAACTAGAAGATAACCAGGGTACTAGCTAAAGACTGTCAAACCAGGGTTGTGTCATCAAATTCTTGATCTTTGTTTAACATTGTACAGATAAATAATCTGCATGTGGATGCATGTATATGCACCGGGGAGGTTTAGATTGGATATTAGGAAAAATTTCTTCACCGAAAGGGTTGTCAAGCATTGGAACAGGCTGCGCAGGGAAGTGGTGGAGTCACCATCCCTGGAGGTATTTAAAAAGATGCGTAGATGTGGTGCTCAGGGACACGGTTTAGTGGACTTGGCAGTGTTAGGTTTACAGTTGGACTCAATGATCTTAAGGGTCTTTTCCAATCTAAATGATTCTATGATTCTATATGTGCATGCGTTAGTGTTTTAACCAAGTCTGAGTCAGAAATCATTAGAATGAAGAAAGTGCAGGTGCTGCAAAGTCCCACTCCCAAAGCCAGTGTAAATTCCTTCAGCCGCTTTCCATGACACAGACCACTTAAGGCTTCTGAGAAAACCACTTGCAAGCTACGAATTGCCAGAACAGTGTGAGGTTCTACAGCTTTGGTTTGGTTGGGTTTTTTTAAATTTTCATTCTGTCATCTTGTCTTCTAGAGACTACGTGGGGTGACTCCTACAGCAGATAACTCTATATAGTAATGACATCTGATACATAAATATTCCAAGCATTCTAGGAACATTCAGTTTCTTACTAGGTTGATACCATTAGAGAAAGCACATCATTTATCTACCATGACTACTACTTTTATTACTCATGCTATTTCCTGTTCCTCATTTTGCTACCTTCCAGTGATCTATGTTTTCATTTATACATTTGTGCCATTATTTTACTAGGAGAAAAACTTCAGGAGACCTTACTGGGGATTCATTTGCATTTGGTGATTCCATTTAATAGCCCTGTAGGCTAAAAGTCAAATGATGAAAATTTCTAATTCATGATGGCAGAGGAGGATGTTAACCCCATTAGCATCAAAAAGAAATGACCAAGTGTCAAGGCAGTTTTCACAGTTCCATTCCTGTCCTTTCAGACCAGTTAAAGCTCCCAGAATTAGGTTAGTCAACGGTGCAGACTACTTCCTCGGTTAACATGTCCGATGGTGCTGCCGGACACTATGCACTGACTGCATCAGTCATGCTGCTGCATCCAGTTACTGGAAATCTAAAAAACAAGCAAACCAAAGGATACATAATGAATTCTTTACATTTAAAAGCTCTTAATGAAAAAAGAGAAATCCTGTCTTTACCTTTTTTCCATTTAAAAACAAGTGCACCCAAATAAAATGGATGAGACGGGGAGGATAGGTGTTTTCTGTACTGTATGATTTGTCCTTCTCACTATCATGACACAGGAAAATTAAGGCAGCTTTGTAGCATTCTCAAACTTGGCTAGATAAATCACAGCGTAAGCACAGGGTTTTATGATACTCCTCAGAGATCAGTCCCGTAAGTTGGGCTGGATCCTCATCTCCTCCTTGGTCTCATTTTGACAAAGCCTCCCAGCTGAACAAGGAATCGTTCCAGGCTGGCAGACTCACTGTCGCTGGTGTTAGTAAGACTTTACTGCAACTTTTTTAGTTCTTTCTAAATATTTACTCTTCTTCACTTTTCTCTATTAACTTCAATGATATGATAAACCTCCACAACTAGTACAGCCAACCAGCATTCAAAAAAGGTCAGCTGAGGACCTCTGCAGAACATGCTTCAACATGAAGTGCAAGCAAGTAACTAGAAACACAGCAAGATCAGGCACATTTTGCAAGATTGATCTTGCAAGGCATTGACTGTCCAGTTCTACAAGGTTTGCGTTCTGCAGGGGATTCAATCTTTTAACTCAAGTGGTGGAGGTTCTCGCCTTGGAAAAAGAAAAAGCCATGTCAGTGGCCAACCATGGCTAGTTCCAAACACAAAACACAGAGGAAATAAGAGAATTCTAACTCTGACTTATTCTTTTATTCATTAAGAAACAAGAACAGTATATTTGCCAGTCCTCTTGTATGCACTTCTTGTGGCCAGTAAGGACGTTTAGGCTCTAAAAAGAAATATGAAAGAGAAGAGAAATTATGAGCAGACCTCCTTCACTCCCCAAAATAACTGAAATCCATTTCAAAACAACAACAGAATCCTCAAAAATGTGGGTCAAAGAAAACGCATTTAAAAAGTTTCACTTAACAGCAGCATTTTCCCTTCCAACCAAATTCCCAATTTTCATCTTAGGCAATCTTAGACTCTTCACTCTATTAATAGCTGAATGCATGATAAATAATACATTATTCAAAAGGAACTTGTACTTTCACATTTGGTACACTACTTGCAAGCTACTGGCACTGTCTTCCACTTGATTTCAAGTGACATGCCCAAAGTCTTTTCAAGGAAAAATAAATCTGCCCGTTCAAAACAGATAGTCTCTGCCCAGCTGAATGCATCTTTTTCTTGCAACCAAAGAAAGAAGAAATACTAAGTTCAAAATGTACTTCAAAGGGGAGGAGAGCACATAAAAAAGGATGAGGTGTCCTATTCAATTCGGGTCACACCACTTCCAAAAGGACGTCGCAGAACTATAGAAGTTTCAAAGATGGGCAACAAAAATTATTAAAGTCATGCTGATTCTTCCGTATCAGTAGAGATTGAAGATGTTGGGACTTCTTAGATCAGAGAAGCAAAAGCAAAGGTAGAGATGACATGAAAATAAAGACGACAATAAGATAAAAGGTACAGCAAAGATAAATTGAGGTCTACCATTCAGTCTCTTTCATAAAGCAAGATCAAGGATATGTTCAACACTATCAGAAGGTTGCAAAATTGACACAACGCATTATCCATCCGTGGAACTTAAGAGTACATGATAACATCAGGCTGAATAAAAAAGCCAGACGGGTTATGCATGCACAGGTTCCAATGCCATTTTTAAATTTTTTTAATTCATGTTCTGATCTGTCCAAATGAAACCCTTTCCTTAGTCTTTTAGAAGAGAAATTCCCTGGACTCTAATATTGATAGTGTCAAGTATACCTCATAGTCAGTTTATCAGGTGGCCAAAATACTTCAGTTTTTATACAGTCATAAATCACAATACAGCAGAAATTGAAACAAAACATTCTGATTTGACTGGTGTCAGTAATTCCATGACAAAATATCTGTATCTCATATTGAACTTTTAAATGTCTTTGTGGTCTGCATTGGAGGAAAATAAATTTATAAATATTGGAATTTCAGAAGTGAAGCTTCCCATTTCAGCTAGCACCTTTCCATAAATATTGTAAATATCGATACTTTCAATGTGTCTGTAGTATGAAAATAATCCATGTTGCCAAGAACATAGACTGAGATAGTATCAAACATGAATTAACTGCAAACACAAACAAGAAAACAAAAAGGTGCATACTAACAGCACCTCTTTTGGCAATGCATCTCTATTACAAAGCCAACAAGGCCTCCATGAGATGACAGAATCATAGAATATCTCAAGCTGGAAGGGATCCATAAGGATCAAGATACCGGGCGTTCATTCATTCCTTAAGTGAATGTAATACACTTCAAGGCACAAGCCAATTTTAAACGACGTACGGGAGTAAACTTTTCCTATCTTCCACTCTTCAGTTTAGTGGGGAGTTCAGCACAGTTGTCGCCAGGAAAAGAAAGTGCCTCATGCCCATGGTGGCAGGGGAAGACTCATCCTCAGCCTGCAGCTACTTACACCCTGCATTGACCAAGCTCCTCTCAGGTCTGGAAACAATGGCTTGTTTGGTTAGTGAGGCTGCAGACACCACGTCGCGGTGAAGCAGCTTCAGAAACCAGAGGCACAGAGACATGTGACTATCCTGCAGTAGCTCTGAGCTAGAGAGCCTTTGAACAGGAGAGAAGATACTCAGCGGCAGCAGAGAGGAAGAGAAAGTCTATTCACAAAAGAAGATAGCAAGAATGTCACTAATATATCACTTTACATCTGTGTTACTATTTTCTTCTTGCTATGGCAATACTAGAGAAAGTGGTTACCACTTTGTATTCAAAGACCCACGTAAAGTCTAGGTGTGAACAGTATCATTTGTTTGCAGCCTATAATTTTCTCTTCCAAGCAGCATTAAGTAGTTTTGTTTGGGGGGAGGGTATTAATAATATTCTCTTCTCTATTCACATATTAAAATTAGCTAACCTTCTACCTGCTCTGGAGAACTTCCAAGAAAATCTAAAGCAATGACAAGCACTAAGTTATCAGGGTAAAACAGATCTTTTTTCCATATAATTAAAATTAACGTACTAACTGGAATACTCTTCATAGAGCTGATGTTATCTTGCTTTTTATGATGAGGCCATCTACAAAATTAATTCCATTATATTTAACTTGAGTGTCAAGAACCAGGCTTCAAAGCACTTTAGAGGAAATAGCTTTGAAAATTTTAGTAATGATTACAGGGGCAGTCTAGAAGTCCTTCCTTATCCTAATTAAACAACACTGGCTGCATTCTCTGAGACAGGATCACCAATGGAAGTCAACAGAGGTAAATACTGGATTTTTTTTTTTTTTTCCCCTAGTTGTATCAACACAGAAGAGGAGAAGAAAACACACAGGATACACTAGGCTGTGTTTGTATACTCATGTGACGACTCCTCATTTCAACCTGAAAGAAAATAGGATTCCTCACATTTACTCAATCATTGGTAGGAACAAGCAGGCCTTGAAGAATGGGCTCAGCACCATGAAAGTGCTACCACCACTTTATTTTTGTATTTCAATAAATTGTTTGATGTTCTGGATGAAGACTTCAATCATAGAATCATAGAATCATTAAGGTTGGAAGAGACCTCTAAGATCATCGAGTCCAACCGTCAACCCAACACCACCATGCCCACTAAGTGGGTATATCGTGGGTATATCGTGCAGGTATAAGTGCGCATACCTAGCTAGTGATTGCATTGCTGCTCACTTATCTTCAAAATTTAAACTCCCCCTCAATATTCTCAGAGCTAAACCCTGTGAGGTTCAATAATGCAGTCAGTCCCTGTTCAGAGAGTGTTTTCTACACAGTTTGTGTACAACAACGACATAACAAACCAAGTAACATACAAAATGAAGAAAATGCCAGTTTTCAGTCTCTGGGCTATTTGAAACTCAAGCTAAGTATCAACTGGAGACAGTTTCATGGCATCAGGGAAGAGCTGTACAGAAAGGTTCGAACTAGCAGGTTTCCCAGAGTAACTACTTGGTTACAAATTCCGAATTATTCCTCCCAAGCTGCAAGGGCCATTACAGTAATTTCTCCTAGAAATCTTGACAGGGTTCAACCTTATTCAAAGATAATTAGCGTTCAGACTGATAGGAGTGTGGACAGGGAGTTACTTAGCGTGTTCCCACTTCTATCAATCTTACTCAAGGCTCACAGAGATCAACTGAAAAAGTCCACCTGACCTCAAAAATTTCTGAATCAGTCCCCTTAGTGCCTGTTAACAACACTCCAAAGGTACAGTTTATGTCGAGAATTGATTACTCAAAAGTAAATACATAAAGCTGTAAGTAGGCATATAAATATATTGAAGGGATGCTAAAGGGGAAGGCTATTTCCCCAGGAAGCCAGAGAAAGAAGAACTCTTAACAAAAGGCCACTTCAAAAAAAAAAAAAAAAAATTTAGCTCAGCACCATATTCTCTTAGCAAAGATCATTAAATATTATTTGAGATGAGTGAAATGGAGAGGGGAAAACATGTGTCCCAGATTTAGATGAAGACTGATGCTACTTGTAGAAGAAGGAGCTGGAGGTATTTGATGCAGCACCAAAACCCGTAGCAGCAGTTAGAAAGGGCTGATTAAAATTCAGATGCTGTAACCAGTGTGTGAAATGTAGAGCTACATAATTCATAAATAGAAAGCTACATTAAATAGCATTAAAAAACCTGCTTACGCAAAAGCAAAGACATACAGAATGGGTGCTAGCATGCTCAGCGTACATACCAAGTCCTGGCTTCCCCTCGCAGGCGCAGGTATGCATTTCCAGCACACGCCATACACATTGCAAACATTACTCGACTGCTTCAGCAGCACAAGGAGGAGAGGAGCTCTCTCATAGCCACAAGAACAAGGAAACACCAGCTGGAGGACACCATGCGATTAACAATTAAACATTGTGGGGAGCCTGGAGTTGCTACAGGTGGGGAGAAATTAATTCTTCAGGTTGAGCAGCAGATTCCTCTCTGCAGAGGTGGCACTGCTTCTGAAGGCTGCATACGTCTGAGAGTACAGGGGTCAGCTTGGCACTAAGACAGCTGGTGTTGTACACACTTTTGAACTTGGCAAGTCACCCACTGCCATATAATCGTTATTCCCAGGCATTTAATTTGGGATTGATGGGGAAAAAAATGGGTGCTAAATCAGAGCCAATACTATATTATAAAGAAATAACAGGCAAGTTCTCTTATTGCAGTGACTCACCCTCCCTGAGGTCAATGAAACTGCAT
>NW_008824034.1:2492076-2496046 GCF_000699105.1 Pygoscelis adeliae | reverse complement strand
TAAGCAAATAACTCATACTGAATCATTTATCTAATTAATCTCAATTTTTCAGCATGAATGCTAACAGGCTCCAAATTCCTCTCTTATTTTTATTTGCAGTTATTCACTGAATAATCCTTGCCCGTGACACTGCTGTGAGGTGTCCACAGAAGGATGCAAGCATTTCTCACCTGTCCTCAAGGTTACACAGCATGTTTCTGTCCACCAGGAATACACGATTGGAAAGCAAAAGTTGTTTCCCACCATTATTCTGTGCCATTTGCTGGAAGGTCAATGCTATTGTTTAAAAAATTTTGCCAGACTTAGTAAAGCGCTCAAAAAAACCCGAGCACTACAAATTCCGTGAAAGAACACAAAACAAAGATCATTTACCACTGCTCCTCTATTGCTTATATTAAAAAACAACTAGGAGAAATAACCCCTTTTGGTTTTCCCTCTCTTAAAATAAATGCAGGGGTTTTGTATGGATATGAATAATTGAATAACCCAGTGATTTATAGCTATTATATATTTATATGTTCTCTCCCTCTGTTTTTTTTTTTAATCAAAAGAGTCTGCAGAGATGAACTATTCAATGGATCTCCCTGCCATGCCCAAGGCTCATTTTTTGCCCAACACACCGTATATGAGCAGCTTATTCATTACAGTCATTGTTTTAAGGATGCCCCTTCAGTGCTCCCTTTGTTTCCTGGGGGGGGTCCCTTGTTAAAAATCTTGAGAGCAGGTTCTCTTCATTTCCCCAGACATCTGTTTTTGTTCAATCCCTTATGCTACTACACATTAGTATTTAACATTTGTACAGAGTTAATGTTTAAAGGCCCAGCTATGGTTGACACCATTCTGCCAGAAACTACGCAGATTAGAAAGCTCGTCCCTGTCCCAACCGTGATCACCATGTAGAAGAGACACAGTAAACAACGCATGACACAGTCAAGGATGGAGCATGCTGCAATTGGAACGGGACGGGGCAAGCCTTAGCCTGGCAGGAGCATTTTGCCACACAGGGCATTTATCAAAGGTACTGCTCAAAAGTTGCTGAGTCTCTTGTTCTGGAGTAACCAGAGTAACTGCGCTCTCCTCCTGCACAGTCATTAACTCGGGAAGGTCCTTCAATCCTTTCCGAATTAAAAGGTGTAACAAAAATAGAATGTCATTAAGGATGGCTGAATCAAGAAGTGAAAAACATCTCCCCATTTTTTCTGGCTGCCATTGTCCGCAAAAGCATTTCAAGAGATGTTGCTAAATGCTTCTCAAAACATTAATGCCACTACCAAAAATTGCTTAGAGTCGAGCACATGGTCACAAGTGTGCATTATCTGTCATTTGCTCATTTTCAAACCATCATATTTACGCTCTGCAATACTCGAAGCACTTCTGGTTTGTCTCAGCTGTCCTCTCCCAGTGAATTATCCTGCATTCACCGGGGCCAAGGCAGTAGGAGCTAAAGGATTTCTTCGCAAACGTTTTGTGTTCTGAAAAAGCACAGCGCTTCTCCCTCTTTCATTTTAACAACAGTTTGTTGACTGGAGGAAAACAAAAGGATTAACGGCTCTCATGCTTCCAATTAAATGCTTTGGCCTTCTCTACCTTGCTTTTTAATCAGTGGCTCAGGGGCCCATTCCTTCTATACACTAGCGAATTTAATATTAGCTCTTAATGAACCAGTTACTGACAGCCAGGAATGAAAGCTGCATAGAATAGAGGAAACTACTATAGAAACATAATTTGCCTTTCAAATTGCATGGAAAAATAATGACAATGGCACGCCGGTTTGTTTATTTATGTATGTTTTACCTATTTTCACTGATTATTACATAAGCCACTGCTATGTGTTACAAGGCCTGCTGTTTCTAAAGTATAAAGATCACTCTGCTAGGGTCAAACATCTTATTTTAAGCTGTTGAAGTTACTATATTTAGCTTCAGAAGCCCTGCTTCCCACCTCCTACTTACTGACCCAAGAGGTCATGAACCCCAAACGCCATGTCCAACATCGAAAAAATCCCATCAGTCATGCCAAGTATGCTCAAAGACAACCATCAATTGTATTTTTCTTTCAACATCAGAAGCCAACCCCTGTGATAGTTTCTTGCTTCATCATTTTCTGGAGCTTTGAAGGCTGTCATCAGGTCTGACGTAGAAACACCAGTGATTCCCCATCACCTACAACTTTTCTTAACAGAGCACTCAGACTTGTAAGCCCTGCACTCTTTTGAACAGGAAGAATTATTGAGGGTTAAGGAACAGCTGTCCTAGAGTAACCTTCATCAGCCATCATAGCATTTGAGTCACTCTGGACACTTATAAAATGAAGAAGTGTGTAAGGAAGACAAAACCATCAAGAACAAACTTACTTTCCTTTTTTTTTTCCCCCTCCCTTTATTCAGGCAGAGAGGAATTCCAACATTACTACATCAGACATATCTCACAATGCTTTCTTAACTGGCATTAACCAGTATTTCAGGAGGTAACATTTCACTAATTAAAAGAAAATCAGATGCAACTTATTAGAGTCAGCTTACAGTAATAGTACCCTTCAGATTTTGTCAGTAATGAAGATAAAGCAATAATGCACTCAAATAATTGTTCCCCACAATTTTGAATCACTTGGATAGCTATTAGCCTAAAGCACAATCACAGCTCATTAGGACTCTCCAAATAATAACTTAGAACAAAAGAGGGAAAGACTTTTCATACACAGACTCACATAGCTTGTCCAAATCACTGAAGTACTTGAATGAGATTAGCGTTGCAGCAAACATCATAGGTTTAAATGGTTTAAGCCAAAAAGACATTTTCAAATTCTGTTCATGTGGTGTCCTGCTACATCTCCTCTCTCCCTCCTACAATCTCTCCTTTCCCCCCAGCCTCTGCTCCCAGTTTTGCTTTTTACTCCTCCAACACTCCCAATATTCTTTCAGTGCCCTCTCAGAGGGAAAGCAACGGAGGGAGATGGACATGAAACAGATCGCAAGCGGCTCCAGACAAAAGGATGAAGGAAGCAGGTGAGGGAGGCATGAACAAGAAGCACAGTAGGGCTGTACGAGGGTGAGAAAGTCTTGCATCATTACTCCTCTACCTTTCCAAGAAGCAGCATATCCAAGGAAGGAGACAGGTATGTTCTTGCAGGCAGAGCAGCAATGTTAGTGTTGCTAGCAGGACAAAACCTTTCAATGTGCTGCAAGGAGCCCAAAGCAAACAGCAGGATCATTAGCCTGATTATTCCCTGAGTACTGCAGGATACAACAATTGTTGGAAGCAAATTAAAAAGGTAAAGCGAATGTCCAACTTCATCAAGTCAGACTATAATCATTAACTCCCAGGACCTAACAGAGATTATACCGATGGGTATCTCTGTAAACCTACAGGAAAAAGAGAATACCCTTCCCAGTGGATCAGCGGTAAACCCAGCAGAATATTGTCCAAGGGTGATTGCCCCATATCCCACACAATTTTCCTGCATCCCACCTTGGGAAGCTGCTATCCTTTGTCTCTATCTGATGGACAGACAGAGCCTCAGATTGATTAATTCCTGCCATTAAGGATGTGAAAAAATTAGAGACGTTGGTTGTCCCGGAGGGACTGAATATAAAAGAAACTCTGAATGGACTAAAAAGAGCAAGTCAAGAAATGTACCCTTAATACCAAACCTGGCCATGCTGTGCTATCTAACAAGCCATCCACATATATTTTTCAGCTAGCTCTATCAGAAACAAAGGCAGGAAAGGTTTGGCTCGCCAAGGCAGAAAAGTTTATAGCAGAGAACACCAGAACAGCGTAAAAAATTCAACAGACCCTTCTGTAACTAAAATCACAATGATGCCTGGGGGGGTCTGTGAAAAGGGGAGGGTTGAGCAAAGAACAAAAGCAACACCGTGAGAGACTCGCATTTCACTCCCAGCTCTGATACAGTCTTCCTATGTGATCGTGAGCAAAAAAACTTCACCAGTCTGGGTCTCCAGCTCTTGGAC
>NW_008824034.1:2488161-2491265 GCF_000699105.1 Pygoscelis adeliae | reverse complement strand
CCTGCAAGGACCGCTGCGGAGGTTCTCTCTGTTTGCCCAGCACATGGCCCAGCTCATGATCTCAGTCAGGATATTTGCACTGGAATATAATAAAAACAATTAGCAAGTGACTGACTAATGCCAGCTTTTTAATAAATTGGTCAACCAGTGTATAAGGAAATGAAACCTTCCTTTTCAGAAAGCACAGGGGCCTTCAGCCACAAGAAAGATAATTCATGTGAAGGAGCTCACACTCAGACAACTCCAGAACAAATACTGTGATTAAGATTCTCCCAGTCTGGCCTTGGTAAAAATTGATAAAAATGACAGATACACATGTCAAAACAGATGAAGAATTGCTGCACAAAAATCCACACCAGTTAATCTGCCAGAGCTAACAAAACTACCTGAAGTCATATCAGATAAAGACATAGATAAAACACTGTCAACAATAAAAACAGTAATACAAAATGTTTGGCTGGTGAACAAAAAGCATACTTGGGTTGGAAAAACAGCAGTAGTCAAAACTGACTGGTAAATAGATGTACACCATACCAGCTCTGCTCAGGACACCCAACTTGTCCCCTGCCACCTCTCAAAGAAGGGCTGCAGGAAAACCATTTCCATAGCAGGATTTGTCCACTCACACTTTGATCACTTAACATTAGACTACTGAAACACGGAAGATAAACTGTAAGAGTGCAGTAACCCGATTGATGTGACTGAAGCTATCCCAGAGGCATGTTTTCTCCTGGCGAAGGCGGTAATGAAAAGGCAGATTGACTAATGAATCTTTGGGGAACCTTATTCCACTAAGGTGGAACTGACTGCCGTCAACCGCAGCTCACAACAGAGGACAGATGCAAAACAGTGCTACCCTGCTGGCCTCTTCTATCAACAGAAGATGAAGCCACTAACAGCAATTTTAAGGCCACTGTTTTATTCTCCTGTGTGTCAGACAAATGGCTGTAAGTAATTTTATTTCCAGTTTACAGCATGAGACCCAGATGACCCCTATGTCTGCTATTACACTAAGGTAAGGAGGACACATGGGTGTAAATAACCGCAGAACTGACCTTCTGCATGGTCAAAATTCTGGAAAGATACCAAAGGGCTAGGGAGGGGTACGTTATAGTACTGCTGAACAATTGAAATGAGTACAGATGGAAGACTGCCATCTACCACAGAACACTGAATTTGTATACAAGTTACATTTCTGCAAAAATACTTGTGACTATGTACAGGAGTATTTTAAAGCAGCCACCACTTTTAGAACGGTTTTAAATTCCCATTTTCCCCGACTATCAGGGACAAGAAACCCCCACAGTTGTTATTCAAACAAAAACAGAGGCTGACACATTTCTCTTCACAGTCAACAGGTGAAACCTTACTGACTGCTTTGAAAGCCAGGATGTCAATCCAAACATTTTACTCTCTTTAAGGGAAACAGAAAATTAAAGGTAGGCTTTTATCAGATACAACTTCTGCAAAACACCCTCTCCTTGAAGGGAAAGATGCAATGGAAAGGAAAACTAAAAAGATCACATAAGCAAAATAAACACATGTGCCTATGGAGGAGTACAGAAGAGATCACCTTGCTCTCGCTGAGAGGCCGATAGGATAGTGGAAGAGCTGAGTTTTGCTGTATTCTTCCTTGCTAAAGGCTATGTCGCATGCTTATCTTTGATTATGACATTTGCATGACCTTATGGGGCAGAAAAAAGGCCACCTAATACCTCTGCCTCATTTATTTCAAATTTATTTACACACAGTACTTGTGTTTTAATGAATATATTTTGACATTCCGGTCATCAGAGATAGCACTACTGGCGATAAAAGGAGTATGGAAGTGTTACAGACTGTTAAAGGAGTTAATATTCAGGATGATAAGAAGACATTTGACCCATACCAAGAAGCAGCTAACTCCCATCATATATCAACATACTTGCTCTTTACTTCATTGCAATAGTAATTGAGTCAAATGGTCTCTCTACTACTAATAAAAAGAAAATGATAAAGATTCATAAGTCATACAGATTATTTTGTGCCTGTGACCCTACACTTCTGGTGTAAGCATTTGATAGACTAAAAATGAATGAGGTACCGAGTGCTGAAACACAGGCTTGAGATTAAATGTTTTTGTCTGCATAGTGTAATTAGCTTGATGTAGTCACTTCCTAACAGCAGAACCCGCTTCCATCAGAAAAGAATAAATTCCTTACAGCAATTTGGTCTTTAACTAAAATCAGCTACCAAGACGTGTCTTAATTTGGGTCCTGTTCCCATGTTAAGCATAAAATACACTAGACACCCTCGATTGTATGGAAGGTCAAGCACAGGGACTCATCCAGCATGCCCCACTGCATGGGTTTACTTCCAAAAAAAAAAATTGTTGTTTGAAAATGAAGCAAAACAAAATTTTGTTTGAAAACAAAAAAAGTAACATTAAAACAGCTCTGTTGGAAACAACTGAGGTCCAAAGGCAGCTGCAGGATTCACACCTGTGCCCCACCTGAACCTGACTAGGAAAAAAGCTGAAATCAAGAAGGGACCCAACCCACAGCACCAACCCCTCACTCCCCTGAGTAAAGAGTAAATTTAAAGCCAGATTTGTAAAGCTCTTCAGGTGCCTAATTCCCATCGACTTCATTGAACTGAGAATTCAACAGGAGTTAGACACCTAAGTAGCTCTCAGAAGAGATCTGAGAGATTTCTGAACATATTATGCTGTTAGAAAATCAAGTAAGGAAATCAAGCAAGCAATGGATTTCATTTTCTTAACCTGACACAGTATCTTTAAGGAAAATACTTCCTATTCAGAGAAATCTATAGGCTGGTTCTCGCTCCCAAGGAAGTGATCTATGTTTGATCTAGACAAGAAGCTGCTGCACCTTGTACCTTTCTCCTTGGTATCATTTCCCAACTCACTCAATAAAAAAAATTACTCTAGGAGTTTGTTTCTTTGTAAGAATTAATAATCTCTCAGGATTCTTTTTTCCACTCTGTTTCCTTATCCTATATCTTATTTCTACAAACTCTTTCAAAACGAAAACAGAATTTTAGCTAAATATTAAAATAGTAAGCAAGTGCAGTTTTATGTATGACAACAAAAACTTTACAGACTT
>NW_008824034.1:2474854-2488128 GCF_000699105.1 Pygoscelis adeliae | reverse complement strand
GCTGCCATGGCAACGCATATACTGGAGCAGGTGTGTATGTACAAGGAAAACAAACTTTAAAGAAAAACATAAGAAAAAAGGCAGGATGGGAGAGGAACTATTTTACAGCCACTTCTGTCACACAGAAGAAAGTTGATTATCACTCTTTGATAAGGAAGAAGAAAGCTGTCTAATGCTTCTAAAGCAAAGCCGGTATGTAATTTCCCTTTAAGTTCTTTGACTTTCCCCCCGAGCCTTTCTTGTGCAAGGTTACGCGCACAGTCAGCAAGCAATTGGGTTTCTGGCTCTTTTCAAAGCACATATTAGGATCTCTAAACTTCTCCCAGTGTCCTAAAGCAGACATCATATGAGAAAGCTTGCTAATCATCAGCGTTTCCTTGTAAAGGGGAAAACAGTCAAAGCAAAGACCAAGGAGGGGAGGCCTTCAACAAAACAGACTAGTCTGGGAAGGCACACAGATCTAACGGAGAGGGGTTCACCTCCTATTTATTTTCAAAATCCCTCACATAGGCTGACATGACTATTCTCAGTTCCAGCAGGACATTTACAAACACACCATTCCCAGTGAGATTCCCACAGAGCTGCCTAGGGGAATGAGGATGCGCGTGTGTAAAGACTGAAAATACCGTGCTTCAGTCAGCACTATGGCAGGATCTGACTGTTTTTATCTCAAATCACCATTCACTCCTTATTTTACAGGTAATTAGTAAATGCTGTGCAAAACAAATTCCCCTTCCCTCTGAAACTCAAGCTCTACATAGTCCAGCTGTTTCTGTTGTTGATCTTTCCCTTAACAATATGCCAAAGCACTGGTACACCCACAGGTTTTGTTCCACAGCTCGTGGCTTTCTATTTTCCCAGGAACTCTGTGCCAGGTTCAGTGCTGTAGCACAATTGCTAATCTTCAATGACCTTCTACCCCCCTAGACCTCTACTCCTGCGATTAAAATTGATTTTCTCTTTCTTACTGTATAACAATCTCATGTGCTGTCCTTGCTTTACTATTAGACAATGTAAAGTTGCACCCAGAGCAGAACATGTGAAAACAGGCTTTTGTATAGCCCTGAAAACAGTCTCAGCAGCCAGCAAGGAAGCAATATGAAGGCAGCATGCAACTATCTGCCTCTATCCAAAATACCCCGAAACATTTCAACTTACAGCAGCATACAAAGCATGACCTGCCCAGTGGCTATGTGAAACTCAAAGGCAGTAACTTGTATTAACCAGTCAGGAGCATGAAGTGAGTTTTAATAATTAATCCTACAAGAAGCAAAGATTAAGGAACTATTAAGAACAGAACAAGCTATTAGTAGCCTATTGAAGGTACATTTTTCACACTCAAACACCCTGATTATCAGAAGGGACATGGGTCCTTTTCCTTAGATGATGAAGGAATCACAGGCAAATACTTTCCAAGATCTACATGACTTCGTAAGGCACGTTCTACAACCAGCTACGCCAAGAGATAGCAACAGAAAATACAAGCATTTCACCTATGCAGAGGAGATGGTGCTCAGGCAGACTTTGGTGGACACAGAGAGGAAGGCACTGCTGTCCTCAGAGTCCAGTCTGCAAACAGCAAGCTTCTTTGGTCACCTCCAAGAACGTCCCACAATACTGGGGTGAAGAACCCCCTCAGGTCTCACGTCTGACCTCCTCTCCAGACCTCTGCAACTGGCCACTGCCCAGATCCCGAGCTTTTCCCATTTCCCAGATATCTCATTAACTGTCTGAGGCTCATTCAGCTCTGCTCTTAAGCAGCTCTCCATGCCTGAACAGCCAGTCTCCTACATCTGAGTAGAGACAAAGCATTAACCTCTCTTCTCTGCAGCACGGGATTTTATATTCTTGTTACAAGAATGTTTTTTGCTTTGTTTTAAGATAATTAGATCTACAAATCAATAGAGTCCTCTCCAAGCAGCAATTACAACCGAAGTTGTATCAGTATATCAGTAATATGGAAAGCCATTCAAATAGCGGCTGTTACCTTGAAGGCAGTTTGTCCCATTTTCAAGCATAGATATTAAATAACTCTGGTTTTGCTTGCCTTGTTAGAAGGCCCCATTTCCATGGGGAGAAAACACAATTCAATACTCTGCTACACGAAGAGGTAACAGACTCAGGAGCAGAGCCTTGAAAGCAAGTAGTGCTTGTGAGAGAAATGTGGCATAGGGAAGGAGGAATAGAGATTAAGCTGAATTAAAAGGGTTGGTCAGTCTACCGAAGTCATTCTGCTTCCTCCTGTAGACCAGTAAGAGTGTTATGATAGCTGGTGCATTGATCTGTCTTAGGGAAATAAGTTAATTCTTTCATCATAATCTATGTTTCTCACACCCTCATGGCCCTGGCTGTTAATATGAGGAGGTGGGTAGAGAAGAATCAAAATACAAACAACATTCATAATTTAGGATTTTTTTTAAAAGCCCGAAAAAAAACCCACCTATGTTTTGCAAGCGCTAAGCCGTGTGTCTGGAGGGCTTATATTTCAGCTGGAAGCAAAAATTAAACATGGTAGGAGTTGAGAAATCTTTTCAGTCTTCTTAATAGAAAAGAAATTGAAAGCAAGATACACTAAATAAATTTTACTACAGTAAAGCAGGAGGGATTAAGGGGGATTCTACCTGTCCCCAAGTGACCAAGATGTTTCTAAGCACATGCAATCTAGTTTCACCCAGGGACGGTATCCCTTCTGTGTGCTGTTTGCATCTCCAGAGCATCCAACATGAGCAGTGCTCTACAGTACCTACATCACATCTATTAATTCATGCTTGATCTAAAATGTCTTCAGAAGAAGACATCTCAGTTTGGAGATTCTGGCTGTCGGAGCATTGATCTTCTTGTTGCACTGTTTTAACAGTGAATTACCCCACCGCCTTTCCCCAGAGAAGCTGCAACACACTTGCAGCAGCCAACATCAGACAAGATGGGTAGGATCCATTACTGGGCTTTGCTGGTCATCAACAAATTGCATAGGAGCCCTATGGGACAGCATGAAATTCAAGTACAACATTCAGATTTTTAAATGTTCTGAAAATCTTGCCTTGAAAAAAACCCCTAGTTGTGGTCAGTCCCTCCAGAACTTTACAGATTTCTGATGGGTCCTTTACAAACAGCTGAATTACCTCTGCAAAGAAAATAATTAGACAAGAACAGAATATCCTCAGGGATAAGAGATAATTTTGTTCACATACTGGAGGACCTATTGTTAGAGCTTATTTTAACGATGGTTATCAAACAGGAACTATTTTTGAAAAAAAGAAGTCAATTGCAACACTGTGTTTCTCATTTTGACGAAAAGACGAGGGGAGCGTTCAAACCTCTTTCTTCACTGCTTGTTTAGTTCCTGATTTAATATAAAACCCTTCCTTGGATTTGGGAACTCACTTCCACAGTGTCTTGTTCTGCTTTTACGACTCCATTAAGGTCACGACTATCTCTGCTTCACTCACCGAATGATCTCTCCTCTGGTCCCCTTGGTTAAAGTGTCACTCCAGTGGGGCTGACCTTCAAAGCTTTCAGCTTTAAAATAACTCGCTCAAAATGGCAGTTTCATTTCCCATTTTGTTTCCCATTGACCGAGTAAAAGAAGTATCTGGGAGCAGGTTCTCGGATCCATTACCTTCCTTCATAAACACTGAACTCAGACTCAAAAGATCAAAGCCAGGTAGTCTGTTACAGTCGCACATACATGGTCTACACATATTCGCCACACTACACTCTTTTTTTTTTTTCCCTTCACCCACTCCCACCAGGAGCTCAGGGGCTCATTTACCTTCTGGCAGGTCCACCACGGCTAAATGAGCGAAGAGCCCAGAAGCACCATATATTGTGAGACTTTTTTAACCTCTTTTCACCATATCAGCAACCTGCTCTTTTCCAAGCTTTACACTCTAGCTGAAAATTAAGATGGCTCACCCTACACCACACAGAGGCAGATGACAATTTTGGATGCGCTGACCATGCTGGTGTCCTCCCGCACGCACCGGATCCTGCCTGTAAGATAAGAGCCACAGGAGAGTGTGGCTTGGGCACTGGAGCCACACAGACCCGACTTCACCGTGGCTCAAACAGACCTCAGCTTTATGCTCAAGCCTCTCAGCCTGCCAATCTCCCAGACAGATGCTGCTACCCTTATGTAATTATCATAGTTATAAGAGAAACAGCATACAAGAACAAAGACTTCATTACTAGCTCTAATTAGCTTTAAGCTAAAGGGCATTTAACATAATTTTCTCCTCCAATATGGATGTCAAAGGGGGGAAAAAAGCTTTTTGTAACCATTTACCTAGTTTCAAGACAGGAAAATTTTGTAAATAGCCAGGGTTGAAGGAAAAGGGAGGCCTAAGATCTGAAGATATCTAAAGCTATTTTTAAGTTTATTGGTAAACACTTCTTCAAATAGTTTACATTAGTTAAGATTTCTTTTTGAACAAAAGAGCTTTATGACAGGCTTCAGCATCTACCAGAGCACCCCTCAGACGTTCACAACTATTTTTCCCCTAACAAAAGAGGTGGTAGCAGATGCTTCAGAAATAGCTCATGCTTTTTTCTTCCTGATATTTTGGGGTTTCACAGTTTATGGTTGTTTTTGTGCCAGTTTGTTTTACTGTTCTAGGGTGTGAAAATGTGAATGTGCCCAGGCTTGAACTTACAGACACCAAATGAATCGATGAGGAGGGCGGCAATGACACGATGCAGCTGTGTGTAAGCTTGTGACTTTGGCAGATGAAAGTACAGAGGCTTCTCCACTGCAGGACCTCCAAGACTGGTCATGCCATGACTCAACTGGAACCGCCAGGCAAGGTAAGCGACAAAGTATTTCTACTTTTTAGAAAGGCTCAATACATTCTGCCTTCTCAAGCACTTCGATGACTTTGAGGAAAAAACAATGATACGCTATGTAAGAAAAAAAATCCAAGGGAAGATTATAGCATTGATTGGATTGTAATTCTTTGGACAGATACTACCAGTTACCTTCTCTTTAATAAGCTGAACAGACAGCTACTTGAATTTCTGACTGTTTCCATGACTGATTTTTAGGCCACGTACGTTGTACAGATGCACATACTGAGATTATATCACCCTTGTTTTCCTGGAAAAAAGGAAAATGGCAGTTTTTCTAGTAGATCTATACATTTAGAATATTCAGTACTAAGCATTATTTTTATATGCAATTTTCTTTTAGAAAATTATTTTGATATTCCTTCAGGGAAAATAGAATGGAGTCAGACACCCTTCCAATGTGTGAAGGATACAGATTTTCAGTGTTACTTCATATAAATGTTTATGTTTGCTGTCAACATATGGGCATGTGTAAAATTCATAGTTTGCTAAATATCAAATATTTCACCCATGAAAATAGTAAAAAATTAAAGCTCTAGACCACAGCTTTGAAAAGTGACTTGACTCATTTAAGAACAAATTGATTTTCAGATCCTGGTTGGTCCACAGACTCTGCAAACCAGCTCCTTTGAATCAGTCTATGCGTAGCACCCACAAAATGAAGCATCTCCCCCAAAATTTAATAACAGATTGCTCCAAAATATATTGTTTGCAGGACTAAAAACTGGCCTGAGATTAAGCTTCCATTTGTCACTAATATTTAATTTATTTTACATTGTCTGAGACTTGTGAAAAACTGCTGGGTCAAAATATTCCCTGGTCTCCAGCACTGCAGATTACAATAGACCCACATATAATCAAGGAAGACATGATGAGGTTTGCCGAGTTCCACAACATCGATAATCTCTTTTCATAATGTAGACTTCACATTATAATGACACCGAAAAACTCCCTAGCCAGGAGCTGCTCAAAATTTCAGAGAGCATTTAAAGCCCGATTCCGTCACCGAACACCTCTGCGTACAAACAGCACACCGATTAGCACCAGCGTGAATGCTCGCAGAGATGCTCGTTTCTTTTTTGTCAGCAGCTTAAGCAAACAAAGCCACACACAAAGTATGGCCTGCTTTTCAGATTGTCCCCAGATTTTAACAGCCCGATTTGAAATCACTTCATATTTGGAAGCACTGCGCACACTTTCAACCTAGTAAAGTCAAAAGGAGCTTTCAAAGTTGGAATGAGAGCATTTCTCTGAGCTTCCCTTGCCCCTTCCTTTCCCCTACACTTTGTAACAGGACTTTGCTTTTCTTGGAGGGCACACAGAAGTCTTTACAAAGTCTCTGGCAAAATCACCTTTATCCATACAAAGCCTATTTTGTGCAACTTGCTCTCTGTTCATCTCCCCAACCCCCCTTTCTCTCACTGCTTTTCTTGATAAAGAGTCAAAGTTCACTCGAGCAAAGATGCGGAAGAGACGGCTGCTAGCCTCAGGCCAGTTTCCACTCCTGAGATTTACAAGGCAGATACTTGGAGCTGATTATACACTTTCAACAACACATTTCTGACTTGACATTGGGTCACATAAGAGTTCTAAATTTAAACACCACTGCGTTATAGCGCAAGCAACGTCTGCCTTGCACGGACCTGCTGCCCCTTCCCTGCCTACAGACATCTCTGGCCTTCCCACACCTTCCCTGGCATCTCCACAGCCACAGCATTCTGTCCCTTCATCCCCAGAGCCACAGAGGTGTCTCTTAGATCCATGCCATGTGTCTAATATACTATAATTAAAACTCCCCTGCCTAAGAAAAGCATGCTGTGGGTATAAATACAACATATTAATTCATACTATTACCTTACGTTTCCTCCCAACAGGCCATACTATTTTTAAACCTGCTATAGCTCTGATTATAGCTCGCCTAACAATAGTACATAAATACTCCACACTCAGCACTTCCATAACACACACATACAGGTTCCTCTTTACTAATGCCCAAGTCCATTAGAAAGCCAACCTCTGCTGAGATGCTGAACAGTTACCAAACTTTAAGCACTCCAGGCTTTCCATAAGATATTTCTTCCAATTTATACAGACAGCTTACACATTAATCCACCCATTTCTACCACTCACAGCAGAACCCAGCCTTTAGCACCAACCCTCCTCCTCAGTCACGCAGATGGCCCCGACATGCCCGTTTCACAGCCCTGGCACCCCGACAGTCCTGCACAGACAGCCCAGCCCGAACCATGGCGGAGCCCCAGGACAGAGCCGCCCCACGATTCGCACCAAGCCCTGCTCTCCTGGTCTGAACCCTGGGGCAGAGCAGCACCACGAGCCGCTGGCGACTCTTGGCTAATATAGCAGGAAGGCAGGACCACCTGCTACATGCAGTATTGTATCTCTAGCCCCTCTGGCTACTGCTTCAGGCTGCAGCAACACCTGTGACAGTATTAATCAATATTCATTATCTCTTATTAATGAAGAGTGAATGCATTCAGGCCACAGAAGAGATACCGAAAACAAACTGCATACACACTTATGCCCCAGTCACCTAAGAGTTAAGTGCTTTTTGGAACTGAGATGTCAATGTCAAACCTGAGTTAAACTGAACCCAAACGGGAGTATGGCCGTGATCACCCACAGGATTTGGGTTTGTTCATAATCAACTTAAATTACTGGCTGTTTATCCTGCAGATATTAACTATATATAATCTCCAGTTCACTTGCATATTGAGCTCTAAGAAATATAACTCATTTTTAATTACCTAGGTTACCCAAGCCAATTGAGATTTACCGTATTCTTTACTTAATAGAATATTTGTCTCATCAGAAGCAATTACATTTTTATCATTACTTTTGGTGACTCCATTAAACATGGTGGCATTTTAATTTTTAAAAGTCTCTGGTATTGCAGGCTGCCAGCCTGTTGTTTTCACGTTAAATTTTTAAACATCCTAGTCCACAGCTTTACTGCTTTACTTTACTGCAGTCAAAGATTTTTGCAAAATTAAGCCTACAGCATCCACTTCTACCTTCCTCCCCACCGCTACAAACCTGCTACCTTGGAATTCCTATTTAGCAACATTTGTGTTGAACAATAGGCACCACTTACAAACAGGGTCTCCAGCAGGCGCTGGTTTGTTGGGTTCCTGCAGTACGATGTAAGACTACACAGTAAATTAGAGCAATGCATTTTCAAATCACTGGGGTGGTTTCCTTGGCTATTTCATTGCCAAGAGCCTGCTTTCAGGTTGTGCAGGGGATGTGGGCACTGGGCTTGCACGGACTCCCTCCGTGGCTCAGGTGCAGGGAGTTCAGGCTCTCTGCACACGAAGGCAGAGGCAGGCTGCACAAGCCCGCTGCCTGCACTGACAGCACATGCCCGCCCTGCTGGATGGCAAGTCTGGGGCTGGGAGGAGTGGTTTTTGAGCTGAGGCCCCAAACCCCACTCTTAGCACAGATCCCACTCCTGGTCTGGGTAGGACCTGCCTGCAAACACTGTTCTCCCAAGTGCACAAGCCTAGTGGGCTCAGACACAGAAGGGGACAGGGCTCAGCAGCCCTGACCATTTCCATCTGAAGCATCCCGCTGAAACACAGAGAAGCTGCCCAGGAGCACGAAGGCTCTCCAGCAGCCAAAGATGACTGTATGCTGTGTTTGACCCCTCTGCTGTGAGCACTGACCAGTGCAGTTTAAAATCCAAAGACAAAAAAGAACAGCTCTTGCTCGATGGCACACGGAGGTTACTTGTGGCAACACGTGGAGGTACAAAAACCAAATCCTGCTCCAGCCTCCCCAGGATTTCTGACCTTGCCACCACAGCCTGATGAGCCAGACAGTTCATCCCCACCAGGAACCGCTTTTCCTTTCCAAGCCCTTGTGCCTGAGCCCAGGGCTGCGCAGAAAGTCAAAGCACAGGTTCAGCTTGCTACTGCTGCTCATGGGCTCACCACGTGGGTCTGAGGGACCCAGGGATGAGCAGGGCTCGGGTCAGAAAGGCAGATCGTGGTGGAAGAAGGGGCCTGAGGAAGCAGGTTAAGAGCGAGCAGCACAGTTTACAGAGCAGGGCACTGGCGCACTGCCTGGGCACTCCCGCCCCACTGAACTCCCCATCCAGACACCCACCCAAACCCTTCTAGAGGGAGGGGAATAACGATTTAGACATCTCTTTGTCACTCAACCCTAAGCCGATGCTGCGGGAACACTTGCATTTTCATAACCATAGCTTACACTGAACACACCCAGTGCTACGGGCCCACTGGGATAAACCCCACTGTCTTTACCAAACTACAACAGGCAAAAAATGGTCACCCCAGATTTCCAGCGTGTCATGCCCTGCACAACCTAAGCCAGCACACACTTGATAATCTAATGATTATGAAGCCGGGCTAGATTTAAACAACCCAAAAGCCAGCGCTATACCTTTGCAGCTGTCCTGGTTTCGGCAGGGACAGAGTTAATTTCCTTCCTAGTAGCTGGTACAGTGCTGTGTTTTGGATTTAGGATGAGAACAAAGTTAATAACACACCGATGTTTTAGTTGTTGCTAGGTAGTGCTTACACTAGCCAAGGACTTTTCAGCTTCCCATGCTCTACTGACTGAGCAGGCTGGAGGTGCACAAGCAGCTGGGAGGGGGCACAGCCAGGACAGCTGCCCCAAACTGGCCAAAGGGACATCCCATACCATGGGACGTCATGCTCAGTATATAAACTGGGGAAAGCTGGCCAGGGGGGCCGCTGCTTGGGGACTGGCTGGGCATCAGTCGGTGGGTGGTGAGCAATTGCATTGTGCATCACTTGTTTTGTATATTATAATTATTATTATTTTATTTCAATTATTAAACTGTTTTTATCTCAACCCACGAGTTTTCTCACTTCTACTCTTCCAATTCTCTCCCCCCTCCCACTGGGGAGGCGGGGAGTGAGCGAGCGGCTGTGTGGTGCTCAGTTGCTGACTGAGGTTAAACCACGACAGCAGCGTAAGATAGCATGTTCTACAAGTGAATTATCAGGGGTTAACTCTGCCAAAATCCTAACACACACGGCACCTGTGTCACACAGGTCAATGCACATTTTTTCAGCACTATCACTGCTCCTCAAAGCGATATGAATCTCACCATAAAACCACTCATTTTTTTCACCAGGCATGAGAAGTCAGTTCTTCACTGCAATGCTCTGTACTTAAATGGAGAAGTGGATGATTAATGCCTGTGCAAGAAATAGCAGGGTGAAAAATTGAAGAACATTTTGGAAACGTGGGTTTGTTTTTAAGCTGTGATTACAGGAAATATATTAAAGATGAGTTTTCTGAAGGGATTGCAGCCCACTCCTGAACTAGGCAATTTCCATTTTGGTAAACACAAAAATCTCCTCTGGAGTTAATACCCCAGAGATCGACCCCATAAACACTAAAACAAACAGATAGCACGGCTGAATGGGCTGAATCCAGACACACTGTGCAGAACATAACTCCAACCAAACCAGAGTTAAGTGCTTTACACCAGCTCTGAGTTGGGCACTCCGACCTCCGAATCCTTGTGCATAAGCTGAGGCATGAGCTCTGCCCCATGGCCCCAATGTCACCTACAATACTCCCTTTGCAGAGGCTTTTCTCCCCTGCTGCCTGCCAATCTCCAGCTACATAAAACTTCTACTAAACTGCTGATGGGAGGCACAGAAGCAGCAACGATCTCCCATGCTAATGAAAATGAGAATGTACCCTAAAGCCATAGAGAAACTAACTCTTGTGAGCCAAGACCAGCAAACACAGCCAAGCATAAAGTAACCTTGTTCACACGTGCCAACAAGGAAAAGCGAGAGTTGTAACTTTACATGTATTACCATAAATCCAGGCAGAAAGCCGTTTTTCCCTCACCTGGGATTCCAGTCTGCACCTCGTCTACCCAGGGACAAGCTGAACCCTCTGTAGCAAAATCTCACAAATTCCAGCTTGCTTCATTTGCTTTATTTAAATGAAGAACTTAAATTCTGTTTAAAAAAAAATTAAAAATTAACCTGAATCTCAACAAGGCAATCAGCATAGCTCCTCTTTACTTTCATTTGCAATAACTGCAAGGAAGAGCTGAACAGGAAGACATGCGATGGACTGTAAGAGTCCAGCAGCATCTCCGGTCAAGTCCAGCTTCTGCAGATGAAGGAGCCCAGGGCCAGGTCCTCCTTGGGAGCTGGGTCTCCAAACAGTTACCTCGCTGTCCCGTGCGCTTCCATCAGCCCCCACACCCAGCACAGCTCAGCCTCCTGGTGCTAGAAAAAGCTGTGGTTTTGGCCGTTTTCCCAGCTGAAAGGCCTGAAGCAGTGATGTGCTGGGTGAGTAGCCTCTCAGTCAAATATAATGGCAGGTTTCCCAGCTGAAAGGCCTGAAGCAGTGATGTGCTGGGTGAGTAGCCTCTCAGTCAAATATAATGTCCCTTTTGGCCTTTGCTTGCACAGTCCCAGCGTGTCAAATTCCCCCATCCCCTTAAAAACCATTTAGCTGCCAGAACTGCATGTTTTCTACTACCAGGGAGCACCTTGGGGCTGCCCCACACAGCTTTATAGGGGGATACCTGTAAGGTACTGACACCGCCAAGCCAAGAGCAGGTTAATCCAAGTCGCCTGTACTGCTGGCACGGGGGACAGGACAGCCCAGACCTGTAGGAGCGACTCAGGGACCAGCTCCCAACCTCAAACCACTGAAGCCAAGAACTAGGGGTCTGTTGCAATTAGCAGTTTGGGTCTGGGGTGGCCCCAAAGGGCCCGGTTCAAGGGCTGGAGGAATCTAAGCCAGTTCGTATTTCGGGCCCCAGGCTGGCTGATTACTCTCACATGTCAAGGGGGAGCTGAAGGGGGCCACTCAGACATTAACAATTTACATTTTCTCCACATAAGTGCACCCCTGCCTTGCACGTGAGTCAGGCTCGTGGAGGACGCTTCAGAATTGGTCTAACGAACAAGCCGCTGTGCAGAGGATATCAAAACCGAGAGCAACCTTCTGAATATGTAGCCTTTGACAGAGAGCCATAAGAAAAATATTCAGTAGCAATAAACTGCATGTTAAATAAATACCAGTAAAGCTTATAACAGTTACAGACAAGCAATTCAACTTCTCTCAAGAGTCTTGCATACTTCAAGGAAAATATCTCCCAATTATCATAAAAAGCTATCTCCAATTTTCACAGTTCATCTATAATACGCTGATTGAGAATGTAAAATGTATGGCTCAGGTATTTTTGTATAATCAGCTGTAACCATATCCTCAAGTGTAATGACGAGCAATTGGAATAGCAAGACTAATACTTTAGCTATTTAAATTCAGATTGCCTGGTGTTTATACTAGAATTCCCAACAGAGAAAGGAAACAAAATATTTGAAACAAACAAGTATCTTCTCTGTAATATTAATCTTCTCTCATAACAGAGCCCTAGTGGAAAAACAGATTAATCAACAACAGAAGAGAAACAGACAGTGATGCAATTCTCTACATTGTGTTTTCAAGAATAAGCAAAAGGCCAGTGTGTGCAGGGAACAAATATTTCACACCTCTGGGAAAAAATAGCCCTAACCCCATTAAAGGGTCACTACAGAGGCAAGGAAATAAGAAGGATTTGGTCAATGAGCGAACGCAATGGTTCGGGAGGAACCTGTGGGCAAAAGAGAAGTGCCCATTGGAAAGGCCCAAACGAGCGCCCTTAGTCGGCCAGCGGTGCTGCAGGGGACCAGCCATGCCCCGGGGCCACCTCCTGGCTTGCACAAATCTGACAGATCCAGAGAAGGCTGCGGGATGCATGTCACCATACACGTGTTAACGTGTCTTTATAACAGAGCTGCCCCAGGAGCAAAGAAGGAATGAGACTTTCCAGACATGGTACTTTGAGGTCTGCACCAAAAAATAGCTAGGGATAGCCAGAGAACCGGCACACGCGGGATCAGCTGCGTTTCAACGCACGACTGTAAAAACCCAAACGGCCTCAACATGTCAAAGCCAACTCTTATATAAGCAGGCACTTTTATTCATGGAGATGATATGGCTGCTTAATAGAGTAGAAAATCTGGCAGAAGATTGCTGCATCCCCTAATAACCACATCTGTGAAAAGACTGGGTTGAAATCAGCCTCTTAGCAAACTATCAACCACTCTCATGACAGGGAGGTTGTACAAGTGCAAATGACCATTACAAAACAATAACATTTAAAAAGAGAGTTATCAGCAAGTAACAAGCGACTGTTTAAACACCAACACTCCTCAGCAGCCCCAGGAACAGTTTCGGGAGCAACCCCGTATTCACACACCGCAGCTCTGCAGAAAAACCAAGGGTATTCCTCTGTTTTGGCTCTCTGCTACTTTTCTGTAAAACAGTGAAGAGCCAAAATACATGCGAGCCTGCAAACAGGTATTGTGTAAAAGTGAAAATATGTCAATGTAAATTAAACATTG
>NW_008824034.1:2459690-2474835 GCF_000699105.1 Pygoscelis adeliae | reverse complement strand
CAGGCCCCCAGATGTTACTGTTTGCACACAGCTGTCTTCAGTAACACCAAAAAGCAAATAATGTTGAAAAGCACACGAATAGAGACATTAAGGAGGCCTATTCCCAAATACAGTGACGTTCCATGGTGGAATGAACCCAATAACAGCAAAGTTAATAAGAAAGGGTAAAGAAAAGAAAAACCAAAGATGTGACATGAGGACACATGGAGCATATTTTTGTAACCAAGGCGGCAGATGCAGTGACCCAGGCTGCGGATCTGGCTCCCCAGTTTCAACGGGGAGGGGCTGAGCCACTTGAGAGCAGAGCTGGGCAGCTTACAGGGTCACGACTCAAACTCTCCTCTAAAAATTCAACTGCTTCAGGAGAAGAAAAACCTGGTTTAAAGGGAGAGGGTATCATATGTCTGTTGATTATTCATTTCATTGCTTGGATGCTTTAATTTCTTGCTAGGAAGTAATTTCTTGTTTGATTTTCTGCACGTTTCCAGCTGCTTGTACACTGGGTAAAATATCTTTCTGTTTCTCCACCCATCATTTCTGTTCCTTTGGGTTGCACTACCTCTCCTCTCAGACTTGCACAGTACCAGCCTGTACACGAACTCTGGAAAAAGCAACAATTTTGCTTCTGGAGTAATCACAAACAATTTCCCTAAGAAGTAACCATGTTTCATCCTGTTCAAAAGACCAATGTCTCAGCAGCATAATACTACTTTTAAATCGCAACAAAACACAGCATTCAAACACTGCCAAAAATTGGTATTTTATGCCAACATATTCACAAAGAAACTCACCATTTTTCAAAGAGAAATCTTAGAGAAAAAAAAGTTGGAGGTTATTTGCACTTGTGCAATGACTTTGTTCCATCCTGTGCCTCTCTAAATGTGCAAGTCAAGGAAAAGAAAAGAAAAACTACATCATTTTTTCATGGAGAAGAGTTTTCCCCCTAAAGCTGAAGCTTCTTCCTACTACTCTGTGTTTTGTCAGCTGGTGTGGGAGGCATATTATCCAGGAGTTAGGCACACATTTCCAAAAGGGAGAGAAAACAGACAGGGTAGACAGTCCATCAAGAAAGGAGATACTTAAAGTTTCAAATGTATGAGACACACTGGATAGAAGAATCACTTTCCTTTAGTCCTGCTGAGTGTTTCTCTCCCTGCCCGTCCTCAGCAGCCCAATTTCATATTTGTTTATTTTTGAGAGAACAATTGCCTCAGAAATCAGTGGGAATAATTCTAATCCTGAAGTTAAACCTGTGCTTAACTACTTCCCTGAAGTCAGCCCTTTGCCGATGAGGGGGGTAAGAGGACTCCTTACACTCCGCACAGAAGAATTGCTGGGGCACAAGGAAAAGGAGAGGAGGAACCAACATATTTTGCCACTGAGATTTCTGGCACAGTGTCGCTCGTCCTTCACATTCACACTACCCTCCGCAGCCGAGCACTGAGCCGCCGGCCCCTTCTGTGACTAGCACAGATACTCCCATTGCAGACTTGCAGAATTTGGGGACGTGCACACGGCAGAATCACCTAAACACTGACACACACACCCCATTTAAACCGCCTTTGGATACGCAGCTTCTGTGCAACCTGAAGTCTAACAATATTAACTACCTGTAATAAACTGTCAGCCTGATCCTTACATACCGCTATTTTAATGAACAAAACATGCAGCACTGGACCAAACTGCAGAAAGGCGAAGTAAGAACTATGGAAAATATTTCTTTGTTCCATACACAAGAGCATTAATTCTATAATTCTTTAAAAATGGAACATAGCTGGCATAATCAAATAAATTATTAGAAGGCATATAAATCATTACCACCTAATATGACTGCAACAAGATTCAATGCAATTTACAGATAAGTATGAGGAATGACTACTGCGTTTTACTGAATTAAAACTGGCAAAAGTTCTAAGAAGACAAATGACGTAAGATGACCCTACATTCATTTGCAAACTAAAAAGGCAGACGGAAAGCAGCAGACAGATAAGTCTTACTTTTTCAACTATTTTGCAGCTTGCCCTGAAAACAAGGATTAATCATAAAGTGGAAATTCTTCCATTTAATTAGAGATTGAGTGGGTGGGAATCTGGAGACAGACTAAAGCTGTATGGAAATTCTTAATGCTTTTGGAAATGAGGTGTCCTGAACTGAGACAGGGATGCAGCCTTTCAGAAAGTCCAAATCCAGACCGCTGTCTGGATTGCTTGTGCTGGCCCTCATAATGTACTATTTACTCCCAGAAGGACATTTCCTTACAACCCACACCTTCTCTGCTCCCTCAGTTGGTATAGCTACCAAAGAGTTCTTTGCATGAGCCCTGCTTCACTTCCTGCAAGGGCTGGAAGAAAATACGAACAAAATCTGGTGCCAAAGCAGGGAACCAGAGCAAGCGAGCGGCTCACCCTTTCACCAACGCAGGCAGCTGAGCACAGCCTGAGAGAACTGACTTCTATCCTTTTCTTTGCTCCCGAGTTTCTTCATTATGCTATTTAAGATCCTTAAACCAAGACCGTCACAGACACCCACTCACCTTCTGGGTGGTCCTAATGTATAAGCTCCATCTGCGACCACAGGACCCCGTCTGCCATCTCCAACAATCCCGTCAGCACCGGCTGCAGGAATCTAACAACAGATACTCTGGGACTCAACCTCCCTGGCCTCTGCTTTCCCCATTAGGGCAGGAAGGGGAGAATTGCAGTAGCGTTTTCTCAGGCTGCCGAAGAGCTAAGGAGAAGTTAATCACCACTTACGCAGCATTACCCCAGTTACTGGGATTAACACCTTGGAAAATCTTGGAGAAAATGGATAATTCTGCTTAAGAGCACACACTGAACAGTGAGCACAGTCCCACACCAAGCAACAAGAATCCGTAACACCCATAAGCTGCTTGTTATATCCAGATCAGTGCACTTTGCATCTATGGGATCTCTGTTTCTTTACTCCTATCCACCTCTGACATGACCTTTGCTATAGTTCAGATCTTGGAAGACCTGCAGTGCTAAGCAGGGATTCAAAATCAATGCAAATCCAATGCTCTTCTGCAAGTCTCTGGCCATTATTTCCTGCTCATCTCACCAAAACATTAGTCCTTTGCACTGAAAATCTGAATAGCCTTGAGCACTTACCTCTTTTTGCTTCAGCTCCATAGTCAAAAAGAGTAGGACAAGAGCAGAGGATGAGTGAGATGAGAGTCTTCAGTTTTTTCAGTCCAAATCTCTTCTTTGGGGTTTATTATTGCTCTTTAGTTCATTTTGACACTGTCAAAAAGCAATCTCAGCTTCTAATCCAGGTTTGATATGGACTACTCACATGCTTAAAAGCAAAGCACACGTTTACCTGCTATGGCAGATGACAGCATTTTTCATCAGCTGATCTGAGGAATGAATTCCCCCGGGAACTGTGACCTTACCATAAACCCTAATCCCTTCCACTTCAAAGTCCCCTTGGATCCAGCCTTCTCTAATAAGAGATACATCTGCAGTGATGCTGCCACACCAAAACAGAGCAGCAAAGCCGACCAAAACACTCCGCTCCAACCCTCCTCCTCCAGAAGGAATCGAGAGAAAACAGACTAATATAAAACAGGTAGTGGCCATAGTGCTTGCTACAGAAATAAAAGCACTCCTACATCATGGCAATGAGCAGTCTATAAAACCTAAACAGAACTGAGGAGATCAATACTTGTCTTAAGGACAATGAATGGCACACGCTACATTATTTATTTTAAGGACATGCATACATACACATATAACCATATGCAACATCTTGTACAAAGAGTAAGACAACATATACTTTTCTCTTAAATGTGAAAAAGATGTATTAACCCATCAGCATGGCTTGTTGCCTACACAGTGTGTAGTAAACTGTCATGATACACATCTCTCTTACTGGAGCCCTGCCATTCTCTGCTCAGAGTCCTCCAGCCCTGTTCATATTCAAAGGCCTTAAAAGTTTTATACAATTTTGCATGATCCAATCACAAATTTGCAAACACTCCCAAAAATTTGGCAGTCACCATCACCACCTTTAACTGAAGGGCTGTCTTTTTGGCTCCATTGTTTTAGTTTTACGGGTTATTTCCAGTTCTTTGACTTTATGCCTTACCTGCCGTTCCCAATTAAAATACAGGGGAAGACTACCAAGAGACAAGCATATAATTTCAAACAAAGTTTAAAGCCAAGGGCTGACAGGGGCTGGAGGTAGGGGGCTGGAAGAGGCGAAGAGAGGAGATAATTGTTTCTTTTCCCCTGGTTGCAGCCCCTCAGTTTCAAAAGCCCCTCGGTTTCAAAGCAGGGATGCAATCTTTTAAGTGGCTGTGTTGCTGTGCTGCCTTCCCCTGTTTGTGACACATGCAGTCACAGTATTTTAGTGGAGCCCAAAGCCCAGTTTTTAATGCAGACACTTGTGCTGGGGTCTGGATTTCTGCAGCTGACATGACTCTAGGGAACAGCTTTCATTTCACATAAAAACCAGAAAAATGTTTCTTCCCTGCAAAGGATTTTAAGCAAGTAGGATCCATTGTAGCACAGCACATGCAAATAACAGAGATCGCTATGAACTAGAAATCGTAACAGGTTGATTACAGATTAAAGTGATGTACAGACACCTACTGTAGGCTCGCTCTCCTGCTATTGCTTCACAGATTACAACAAATGTTTATTGGTAGTGGAATTAACTTCACCTTGACAGCTCTTTGGGGAGGAAGGGTTTACGTACATCTATAACCTGAGCTCCTAAATAACCAAGCTCCAGAGTGTGCCACTTGCTGCTACTCCACATCACTGAAGCCCTGGACTAAGCATTTCAGAAAGCAGAATCCAAATCACTGTCAATACTCTGCCATCCCACAAGAACAAAATTGACAGAGAGGACAGCAGCAATTTGAGATGCCTTTCATGAAAACTTAAGGCACTGGTACAAACATCTGGGGGCACAGCACAGCCCAGGTGCTGGGAGAAAGGATGGTATCTGAGGAGCAAAGCCCTCCCCAGATCATCATCCTCATGTACAGGCAGAGTTTGTATTCACACTCACTCCGAACAAGCCCTAAAATCAGCAGATAAGATGGACTCATTTCTATCTGCCTTTGTTGAGGCCAGGGGAGGATCAACCAACTACATATTATTCATCTGTATTTTTATAGCGCTTGCTATTTGCTTCTTAAACAGTGAGTAAAACTGAAGTGTCTTTCAGTTTATATATACCTTCCTCCTTAGCATTGGCTCACTCAATTGTTGATCTCGCTCAGTCGCCATCTGTGTGGAGCCGACATGCCCACCATACCTTATGCCCACCTTGCCGCTTGCTCACATGCTCCAACAGCGAATTCCCCGGGGAGGCTAGTGCAGCCAGTACTGCTGCATCAGCCAAATCAGCAGCAGCATGAGGGACTCCCATCTCAGTGGATAAAGAAAGGATTAAAAAAAAAAAGAAGTCTAGCCAACTCATGCTAGTTAGCCATGGAGAACTTCCAGATAAACATTTTGAGCTACAGCAGCATGGCAAATCAATGTTAGCAAAGGCAGCAACTTCTTGCAAACTGTGTGCTTTACTAACTTCTGGTTCCATTTGAATGCCCTACCCTCCAAGTCCCTCATAAACAGCAGCCAGTAGGCTGTCTTAATTTCTATGCAGCAAAACAACACTTATGAGCAGCAAGAGTCCTGAAGACTTAATTGAGAAACCAGGTGTTCAGTGATATTGTGCCTCATCCTCCCCTCCCATACTGCCAACAGAGATAGAGGCTCCCAACGAGGTGAGGGGCAGCAGACAACAGTGAAGAACCACAAGCTAGAAAGGGCTCAGATCCACTAGGTTAACAGACCCAGTAAAAGTCATCCAGACAGACAGCTTGAAAACATTCCGCCCAAACGCATCCTTCCCAAAGCCTGCAGTGCTCCATCGGGGTCCAAAAAGAGTAATTCAGACCTGACTCCACGCTACAAACATTCCCAGCACAATTTGCCTGGTTTCACTTCAGGGAATTCAACATAACATCTCAACAACTAATTCCCAAACAGAATGTTTTTAAAACGTGGGTGATCTCAAGTGTGTGGAATCTTCTGAGAACTTCACAACATCCATATGTCAGATTTTTATATATAGGTGCTCCATACGGCATATGGATTGCATCACTCTTCACAGCTGCTGATAATAGTGTAAGGAAAAAAAGTAAAGAAATCCTGGCTTTCCTACAGCTGAAGTACCAGGGGCATTTTTAAAATGTTCATCAAGAGCCTATAGACCAGTACCACAAACAAATTACCCTCCAAGGAGCCGAGCTCACACTATGACTGAGGCAATTCAGCCACTTCGGAGCATTTTTAAATTTTCTCCGAAGTCCCCAAGACAAAACCCTGGACTACAGCAAGGGGCAGCGATTCTCATCGCCTCATTGAGCCGGGCGGGGAAGCAATCCAGAAGTTACCACCAGTCACAGTCTCTCATCTTCATCCTCTTCCACCCCAGCTGCACTTCAGTGGGCCAAAGTCAGGCATACCCCTGTTCTCTAGCTCTGCCTTTCCTGAACAGCCTTGAGAAAAGAGCAAGCAAGTCCTTACTCCTCCTTGCACCCTCTCGCCTTGGCAAACAGGGTCTTCTCTCAGAACTACAACAAAGACCCTGGCCTCTCCTGCATGGCCAGGCACATTTTTCTAGCACTGTCTTCTTCCATGTTTCTGACAGATCACTAACCTGGCACCAGCACCCCTGGCTCACTCCCTTGCTGTTCTGAGCTCAGAACTATTTAACCAACAGGAATTGAACATACGTAAGGTTCTACGCCTGGAGAGAATTTTATTTTTATTATACACCAAAAAGGCATGTTTCTGGTTTGTCAGGCAGGTTTCATTTACACAGGCTTGCAGCACTTGCACACAGCTCATTTTATTCTCAGCTTGCCTCCAGAGCGGCTGTAGGAGTACATCCATATGGTCAGGGCTTTACAGCTAAACTGGAAGTACCAAAACAGAGATGCAACTTTCATGCAATTATATGCACTGCTTCACTTTCTACATTGGGAAGTACACACCATCTCACTCCCACTGCATCCGCAGAGAAACACGTGGTAGCGAAGAAGTCCGTGGAAAAGCGGCTCCTCTGCCTGCGAGAGCCGGGAGCTGCTGCTGCTCTGCCAATCGCACCGCGCCGGCCTCGTGGGGCTCCTCAGGTGACACAATCTTTATGGAGCTCCCTCAGCCATCACACCTAGAACTGCCAGAGAAATACTATCACCTTCCTTCAGCAACCTAAGGTACACAGGGCAAAATTAAAGATATGGAGCCCCTATGACTTTCTGTCTCTTGAACCTCAGTAAGTGGGCGTTGAAACTCTGCTGACCGTCCCTTTCCAATGATGGGTCCTGGGGGAGAAGGAAGAGACACTGGTTCAGTCACCAGGGTCACCTGTGCAGGTGCCCACAGCACCCAAGTCTCTCCCAGACCAGGATCGACAGGACTGTCCTGTGAGCAGATAATGGGACCAGGCATAAACAACACTAGAAGTTTCCTGCGCTGAAATGGGAGGGGTGCATTGGGCTGGCTCCCATCTCTGCGCTGGATCCCAGCTGCAGAGCTCAATTTCTCCAAGTGCTCTGAAAGCAATAAAAGCTTTCCTATTTTTTAATAAGCTTGCATTTTAAATCACTTCATACATATATATGTGTGTGTGTATCTCAAAACATAAACCCAATTGAATTTCTCAGTGAAGATTAAAAAATGGAAATACCTAAGACTACATACCCACATCACAAGCCAGTTCATCTCCTCAGAACTTGGAAGTTCAAAAATTCACAGGAAGGAGTTTGATAAGCAAATTTAATGACTTTGCACAGATGTATCCACCTCCTTTTATACCGCTTGTGATCAGATGACAGGCGCTCACTCCTTGCTAGACTTTTTATATACTTTCTCATTTGCATGCACTCCAGAATTACCCATTAAAGGCTGCCTTTTCTCGACAAATTTTTGCCTCTGATAAATGGCCAACTCCGCTGGCCTGACTTCATGACAGTCCTTGGTCCTGACAGCTCGACTTAATTAATCTATTTAATTTATTGATCAAGCCCATGGCAAAGGAGTATTCCCCATGAAATAGGATTTTTATCATCCTGAGTTATATGACTAAAGGCCTTCCTAAAATCTGAAATTTAGTTAGCAGCTGATATGCTGTCCATCCAAAAAGCCACTCATGAAGAGGAAGAGTTGGAGATAAAAAATGACTTGATGATTTTAAATAGTGACCAGCAGGTTAGGCTATAAATGAACTATAGCCCGGTTGCCTATTTCACAAAAAAATGCATCGCAAAGCAATAATAAATCCTTGAAAACCTACTCTGAAGACTGTCTCTACCATTGGACTATGCTCCATTACATTTGTGTCACTTGTAGCAAACCAGACAGTTCTATTTGTGCAAACTGTGACAATTATTTCACTGGGACAGTGCAGGTTATTTAGCGCTACAATAATTCTTGGATGACTTATTAATATGGATGTAAAACCTTCCAGTTAAAAATAAAAAATACAAGGAAGCAAACTATAGGCTTAGGCAGATATATAGAAGACCAGCTATTAAATCTAAAATGAACAAGTCACATCCAGATGAAGGACATTCAGGTAAGTCAATTCCCCTGCTGCCTAAGCCCCAAAGTGCTCACCTTCCCCTTTACAGCCAAATAACCAAAAGCCATTATAAACTGGCAGGAAATTATAAGCCTAACCAGCCAGACCAGAAAGCTGACATATCACACTCTACACGTTAGCCTTACTATCTGTGATATGACAGCTCTCTGTACATCCACATCTGTTTGCAGAAAGATGCAAATGAGGCTTAACTCTTGAAGTAGTCTAGCCACTGGAGGATAATTAGAATAAATACTGTTTCTATGCTAATTACTATTTGTGTTTTTGCTATAAAACTAATTTGTTCAGGGAAGCTTGACTTAACAGGTAGGGACAGCTAGACTGGACAAAGGATAAATGGTCTCATCATAACTGCATACAGTTTAATTTCTAGATATGAACTAGAAATCCTCTTTTTATGGTATGTTGGTCATATCATTTTAGCATTAATATGCTGGATACTTTACAACTGCTGCTTCATTTCCTTGCTAATATATTTTTAAACTGGTGACAAGCAGGATGAAAACATTTTTATAAATCTGTCCAGCATCTGAAATCATTTTAGTTCTGTAAGCAGCAAGTTGGGGGAGACACACCAATTGGTCAATGTGCATATTTTCAGGATGTTTTCCATCAGCATGTTTGGATCTACATCTTGGTTCGCTCCAGAAGGGCATCTTTATTCCTGCAGGATCCCTTATCGGTGGTCATACCTCCTCCCCAGGGCAGGGAGTGTGGCAGCAGTTGCTCCTCTTCGGACCCTGGAGACAGAGTCTGCAAACGAACTGAGCAGTCTCATCCAGATGGAAAAATGAGATGACAATCTTTTTTTATCCCAGTCTTGAGTCTGTTTAACTCTGGCAGGTAGCAGTCTAGGCTAACACATTATTACGCTTAATTCCTCTCGCAGAGCAGAAACCGACTATTTACCCTCACTGTGCAAGTTTTACAAGGGATGGGTCCAGAGCCACGTGGCATTTCCTTCCATCTCCCACGGCTCAAACACCCTCCAACCCTTTGGCTGTTGCACACGCACCCGCACCGTGCAGGGAGAGCTTCGCAGTCCGGAGGGCACAGCGCTTCGCCACCAGAAGGGCTCACTGGTGCCACAGCCCTTGGCCCTGCAATTCTCATTATAGACCGCAGCAGCAGAGCTGCCTGCCCCAGCTAAATCTCCGCCAACAAAAGACAGCCGGTCCCAGTCCCCGGCATTGGCAGAGACGCAGGAGGATCCTTCAGTGGAAGGATCCTGCACCTTTGGCCACCTCTAACCCGAGCCCTCAGTGCTGAGGGTCCACAGCTCCGCCAAGCCCCAGCTCCATGGAGAGAGCCAGAGCTGGAGATCCTGCTCACCATGAGCATGTATGCTCACGAGCACGTTTAAGAAAAAGGAATGCATGTGCATATTGCAAGCAGTTCTCTCTTCAATTTTTCGTCTCTGAACAGCTTTTTCTCCTAATTAAAACCCACACTGTTTTTAGTCTACAGATTCAGATAAAGAGAGAGAGGGGTCTGGAAGCCGTCTGTTGCTTTGCAATGAGATTTTTAAACACGTTGCAAATCACATCACAAACATTCAAAAGTGTATTTGATTGTCTGTGGGGGATTTCAGCCCTTCGAGGCCACCAAATTACTTCTGACGACAAAGAATATTCCGAAATTAACTTTGAAAGGTGTCTCTATTTTATTATGACGGAAGAAACAAAAGGGACAGGTCATGCTTCTTTGCAGCATTTCTGTACATGAGCAATGGAGGACAGATTCCTGCAGGACGTTTGCACAGCTCCAGCACAGTGAAGGAGCCTGGAATCGGACACCGCCTCTTTTAAAGTAATTACATTTAAAGGTAGAGGTAGCAGGGCTTGATCTGTGACAAATGCACGAGCATAAAAACTGGATGTGATCATATCAGAATCCACGGGATGCTGCTTTTCTGAAGAGACAAAATTAATTGCTCCTCTCCACCCCTCCCCATTTCCCCCAACCTTTGCTGAAGCAGCTCTGCATGAACAGAAATTATATGGCAGTAAGTGCATCTATATTAGCACACGGCTGACAACAGCCATCAAAATACTGCATCGCACTGTTATTCCAGTGGAACCACAATGAATATGCAGTGACAGACCCTGGCCCACATCTACACTGAAAAAACCTGCCCTGCTCCTCCTCTCAGCACACACTTGTACATTCCCACGTCTGCTTTCTTTAGATACTCCTGCCCAGCAGCAAGAGGTTGATATTAGATGCAGAGGGGACTTTGTCTTTCACTACAGGCTCCCTCCTCAGAGCCAGGAGGAAGTTTGCTTGCCTTGTGGCAATTTAGCAAAGCGGGAAAACAGCATCTCTGTTATTACAGCACACACAAAGCACAAGTCACTAATTGCCTCTACTCACACTGCTGTAAACATTGACAATAACCCGGAATTCAAAGGCCTCACTGTTAGATGGAGCTCAAAGTGGTTTGCAAGACCTGAAGCTGTCCCACAGCCAAGGCTTCAGCTTCGACCACGGCCTGCAAGTGCTTCTGCAGCAGAACCGATTTCTGGTATCAGCTGAAACACGGGCTCAAGTTTATGTCTGTGAGGAGGGAGGGTTGGATGAATTTTCCATTGCAAGTTTCTCCTGCAGTATACAAAGCTCACTTATGCACAAGAGAACATAAAATAACCCAGACCTAGGAATCAGGGAGATGTGTCACTTCTTTGATGTTAATAAATGAGATACAAAAATAAAAAGCTGTAAACAGCTGTAGTCCTGATTCCGCCTCATTGTGTCAAGGGCAAGTCTGGGGCAAAGACTACATACCATCACCACCTGCATCATATACGAACATGGGAGACTTTTTCCTCGGGTTAGAAGTTTTCATACAAGAAAGGACAGAGGTGCCATCTTTATACCATCATTTCAAAGTCTTCTCATTCATAGCCCAAGCTGCCCAAATGTAGGTGTTTTTGTTAAGCAGTTCAAAGCTTGGTCCATCTCCAGTTCTCACAGTGGAGTCTGCTTTCTGCTCACGGGCAGCATAAGCAATACTTTAGTACCTCAGTTGTATTTAAAAGCTACCTAGATCCCTATATAACTTAAGTATATGCTAAGTCAGTCAGGTGTTACTCAGCTATCAGAAACTCCCCCAGTATTTCAGCTACTCAAGATACTTTTGCAAGAGTATTTTGAGTTGTTCAAACTTTTGTTATCCTGAATTCACAGCACTGCAGTGTACATAAAATTATTATTTTTAATTAAGATGATAAAACATTCTGAAGCAAGAGAAACATCCAATTTTTGTAATTAAAGTGATGCAGAAAAAATTGCCTAAATGATTCCAGAACTAAATTTCACAATGGTTATGCCATTTAAAAGTTACAGAGCTTGGAAACTAGGTTGCACTTTTAAAAGACTCTTTAATAATTCAAGACCTTTCAAGGTCAGAGAGAAAGCAGTGATACAGTGATTTCTTTTCTTGAAATTTAAGAGCTCTGCTCAGTCCTCTCATCCACATGCATATATATTCCACGGGTTACCATGGGATCTGCAACAGTCAGGGTCAACATGTCAAGTCAGTGTATACAGCCCACTACTGTGTACCCACAGCTTGACTTCAAAGCATCGCTTTTTTAATGCTCAATTTGGTGCACCCTTGACAACAGGGCCAGGTAAGCTCTTCCCCCTCAAATTCAAGGCAATGCATTATCCAGAATTAATTGATGATGATGATGAATTGATGATAAATGACCAATAATTTTCTCCCTGGCTCCTCTGAAATGGGTATTCAGTACTAGTTTTCTCAAGATTTCTTTTTCACTATAAAAGTGTAACTTAGCTCTAAAGTCTATGGAACAGGAGCCTTCTTTTTCAGTATGTCTAGACCTGATCTCTAACTGAAGCCTTCAAGTGCTACTCCAAGAAAAACAGTAATAGTACCTACCGACTCTAGAAAAACAGAAATAACTCCCAATTAACTGCCACTGAAGCACAGCTCCAGTTTGAGATTTGGTGGATTGAGTACTTGCATAGGAGTGTTCAACTCCCAAGCAATCAATCAGACCATTGCAAAAGTCATTCAGAACAAGTAAGAAAACTTTGAGAATTACAAAGCAAACAACCGCACTAGTAAGTATGAGCATGAAAAAAAAAGCTTCTAATACTTCATGGAGAGATATAGAACAACGTATTGCTCCTTATAATAGTGGGCTAAAATAAAATACACAGGTGGGCTAAAGAAATTAAAATTAACATTCTGACACTTTCACAGAAGTGTTGGGCAAAGAAATGGGCGAGTGAAACCCTTCCTTATCTTGCCACACATTGCAACGTCTGCTTTGACAATTGGGTTTTGATGAAACCTTGCTTCCTTCTGCGCTAATATACCTTGGCTGATCCCTGCTAGAAAAGGATCACTGAAAACAGTTTCTTGGAGTCCAAACATCTAAGCTGGCATTTATGCAATCAAAAACCAATCCTTCAACTGCATGTGGAACACAGACTAGAAAAAGTGCTGGCATGCCCAAAAGCAAGTTCATATTCAAATTTAGACACATACTGATGGCAAATTATTGACACGACACCTTGCTCAATAAGGGAGATCACTCTGCTTTCAAGCAGTTCCCTGCGTAGTTGGATTCTCTGTTCTGCCTCCAAAGAGCTAAAAAACAGGTGTCCCCCCCACCTGAGGTTAGGAAAAGCCGACTCCCTTTAAAGAGAGAACAACTAGAAAGCAATAGCACCAGGTACATAAAATCAGTGACCGCAAGAGGCACCATTCCAGCAGCTCCTTCTTTCCTGTCTTTTATCACAGAATTAAAGAATGCTGTCTGCAAGCTCTCTGTTAGTTAATTTGGTGTCTTTATACATTTTTAAAATGTAATTTCTGGTAGGTTTGTTTTTGCACTGATCTGTCAGTGTGTTGTACATAAAACGACAATTCAAGTCTCAAGCTATCAGCCTCTTTCTGCCAAGTAACGAGTAGCGGATGCTTAAAAAAGTCTCGTGGCATTCCAGAGAGCTAAAGGATAATGAATCACAATCTCAGAAAAACTTAAAATTCTTTTTTATTTCCCCACTTCCCTTTTTTTCCTCCCACCCTCCCCCCAGTTGCTCACAGGAGGAGGTTAGGTCACTGCGCTCAAGAAAAGAGAATTTTCAATTTTTGAGTTTTAGCGTAGGGTTTTCAAGCACCAGCAAAACCTCATTTTCACTTTGCACATCACATGGGGCTTTGTCATTAATTTGGACAAGATGTCAAAAGAGTAGAAAACAAGCTGTAACACCCTTCCCCAAGCTACTCTCTGCTGTTAGATTGAAAAGGCCAGGTTAACAAAGGTGCTAATAAAATGTTAGTGGTGTTTCCCTTCTCTGTGTAAAACAAATTTGCTAGTGCTTAAGGAAAAGAATTAAGGTTTTAGAATAACGATATCAAACCTACGTGTTAAGCTTTATTCCTTGTTTTTAATTACTTCTTTTGCCACATTCATTTTTAAAAGGTCTTTTTCAATTTAGGAGTCCTCTCCAATGCTTGGGACAATACATGGGGAGAAACCATTACAAATCCTACTACAACCACACCTTGAGAAAACAAGTAGCATGTTGCACATTCAGGTAGCCTCTATAAGAGCAGAAAGAGAATGAAACATCTGGCAGCTGTTTATCACATCTCTAAGGCACTGAAGTCTCAAGTACTGAGATGATGCAGATTAATACTGGAACCGGAACAAAAAAGCAAAACAAAAACAGCACAGCAATCTCCCATATGTTAATTAAAAAAAAAAAAAAATCCTCCTTGTCATTCTGTCCTGGCAGCTATTTTTAACTGTCGTTGTGCTCATTACCAATGCACTCAAATTAAAAAGTTAGGCAGCATCCTTTGTGGGATTTCACCATAGAGTATTTGCAAACCACAGCCTTTCCCATGCTTCACCAAATTTCTTGTGCTTCACAACAGCAGCGTCTTCAGCTGGGACAAAACCCCTAAGTGCTGCAGCTCTGTCTCTTCCCTGGCACGCTGCTAGCCCAGGGGTCTCGTCTGCCTCCCCTGGTCAGCCTACGTGGGAGACAGGCAGGAAGGCCCGTAAGGAAGCCTGAAGTCCAGAATTCTCAATAGACTGAGTCCACCGAAGCAATGGACGTCTTCCCACTTACGACAACAAGTTTTAAATCCAGCCCTGTATTGTCATGTTTTTGACCTTTTGTTGTCGTTAAAGACAACAAAAAAAGTTTTTACAAATACATTAATGACAAGAAGAGAGCCAGGGAGAATCTCCATCCTTTATTGGATGTGGGGGGGAACATTGTCACTGAGGATGAGGAAAAGGCTGAGGTACTTAATGCCTTCTTTGCCTCAGTCTTTAGCAGTCAGACCAGTTATCCTCAGGGTACTCGGTGCCCTGAGCAGGAAAACAGGGACGGCGAGCAGGATGAACCCCCCATAATCCAAGAGGAAGCCGTCAACGACCTGCTACGTCATCTGGATGCTCACAAGTCTATGGGGCCAGATGGGATCCACCCGAGAGTGCTGAGAGAGCTGGCA
>NW_008824034.1:2448565-2458340 GCF_000699105.1 Pygoscelis adeliae | reverse complement strand
ATTTAAAAGACGGGTAGATGAGGCGCTTAGGGACATGGTTTAGTGGGCATGGTGGTGTTGGGTTGACGGTTGGACTCGATGATCTTGGAGGTCTCTTCCAACCTTAATGATTCTATGATTCTATGACCTTGCCAGAACAAATAAATAATTCATCTGAGATTATTTATCCCATCCACCATTACTGAGATGGGACATCTTTGTCTTTTGAAGTCTGTGCACAGTTACATCCAGCTCTTAGAGCCCAGTTCAGGAAAAAACCCTGTCCCTTAATTGGGACTGAATATAAACACCAACTTATCAGTCAAATGTTGTCCTAAAAAGGGTACATGTAATCAGATTCTTAAGTGATTCTTGTGATTCTTTCATCAGTCCCACAAGACCAAAGAACGTGTGATGAATGATGACAGACAAGCCACAGAAGTGTCCCAAATACCTGGGACATTGCCTCACTACATAAAATGAAGGCAGTCGGTTATTATCTGACATCCCTAATGGTTTCTGCCCCTGCTGAAGAAGCAGTCTTGAGAGTAGCAGTTTGCAAGCCTCATTTTAGCAATGAAATTCCTGACAGACATGAGAAGTTAATGTTGCACAGCCAGCCAGACTGCTAAAGGCCCCTTCCCTCGACGCTTTGAACAAATACATCCTCGCTGCTATTTCTTTTTCATAGGAAGGATATAAAATTCTGAAGCAGGGAAAACTTCCACTGCTAGGACATGTTAGCAGGCTGTGTGCCAGGCAGGCAGCTCGCCACAGACGCAGGCAGGAGATCGGGGCCCCGTGGCAGCAGCGGCTGAGAGCATTTCAAAGCAGACATAATCTATCGAGACGTGGGGTTTCTTGTCCCATCGCTTCAGTACAGAGCCAGCTACTGAGCCAGCTCGGGCACTGGTTTCCAAAGAACCCGCTGACCTGCTAAGGAAACAACGGAAGAAAGGCTGAAACCACCACAGGAAGGACAGGAACAATTTCTATTTTTGCTTGAAATGCCAACTTCATCAGTGGCACAAGTGCCCCAGGCTGGATGGAGAATATTTAAGTGCCAGTTCACACAGGTGTCAAGCAGAATGAGAGAGAAAATAACAGAAAAGGAAATGCCCGGGGTGCATATGCTGGGCAGGCGGGGCAGCCATAGGGAAGCAGGTTCCTGGCCCCTCGCCCACGTAACACGTATCAGCACGTACACAGGGATGTATGCAAGTCAGCCAGGGAGCCACATGCAAGCAGTGTCCAACCAGCAAGCACTTATTCTATAAGGAAAACAAAACCTGGCACACAGAAAACAGGTTTTTATGATACAACTGTCACTTGCAGGCATGCTGGTAATTAATCGTAATGGCCCAGCCCCAGATGGATGAAGACTGAAATGGGAAAGCTCACATTTCCTTCAGCACTTGCGTACCACGTCACCATTGCCCCACTCCAGTGTGCTTCTCTCATACTGCCTGAGCTTTCCTTGATGTTGCTCAGTCTCCTAATGTTAATGAAAGAATCTGTATATTAATTAAAGCTACCTTATGAGAACCAGGGTCCTGATGTGCATGTTTGAGTCAGGGGAGTTACAGATGAGGATAAAAACCACCTGGCATTTCACAACTAACCAAGTTTCTGACAAGTGGTCAGCATGGCACTTCTGTCATTCAGATAACAGCTTAATATTGACAGTCTTGCTTGTAAGGCACTTCACCCCAAGAGGCTCAGCAGTGCAGAAAAGCAGCGTGGCAGTATGCTGTTCCCTACAGGCTTTTGCCCTTCACATTACAACAGTATGAAATGGACCACTAAAACAACAAAGAAAGGGAAGAATATGCAGATCACACAGTGGTTGGGTTTAGAAAAAAAACACAGGTGGTGTACAATAAAACCTCTGAGACAGCAAATAATTCAGATGTGATCAAAAAAGTACTCCAAGTGTCTATGCCAGCGTGGGTGAAAGCTATCAGCAGCAGCAAAGGAACATTAGCACCTACTCACAGCAGCATCTGTACTGCTCCAAGGGAGCCCAACTGCACCAGGTCCCTGCCTCCTCACGGAAGGGGCTGCTACTGCACAAGCAAGTTTTGCCAGGTGCTCTGTAAAACTGTGTGTGCTCCATGTAAGATCTTCAAACTCCATGCTGAAAGGCATACATGTTACAGAAATCACCTTTCCTAAACAGAACAACAGAAATTCTCCTTCACCTCCTACTGAGGACTCCGAAGGGCGACTTGCACCCAAATATGCAACCTGTCCAGCAAAACTCCTCTGCGGATTTTGTCAGTCACCTTCCAGGAGAGTGCGAAAACCTGGTCTGAAGTGGCTGTTGCCAATGTGAAACAGAGAGATCTCTTCCTCATGTAAGCCAAGGAGTGTTTTCTGGTTTAAAATTATTAATTCATACAATCACTGAGCATTGATTCAAGACTACACCTTAGCCACCACGAACGACTGCAGCAGGTTAGCAAAGACCCAGGAGCAGCCCTGTCTGCACCATCACAGCCTACCAGAACAGACGCAGCGTCCAGTTCTGCAGGTGGGAATTCACAGCCTGCCAGACCCCAGCCCACTGGGCTGAGCCACGGCTGCCCAGAGCCCACGAGGGTTCCCACCGCTACCTCCAAGTCAAGATTTGGGTCCCTCCTACATCCAACTCAGAAAGGAAAAAAGTAATTGAGAAGTGAGATGACAGAAGGCCTGGATACAGGAAGAGAAGTGCTGAGGGAATTCAAGAGGGAAAAGAAATCAGATCAAGGGAAGGGGATAAAAAGAGAAAAAAAGGTTATTGCTGGCAATTTCATTGCAAACGTAGAGGTCAAAAATGTTTTGGTCACCGTTTCAAAAAGCATCAAATTCTGTTGTACTTGAACTTTATGATGAACAAAATATTAGCACTTAACAACAGATGAATCTGTTTGGGAGGGAAGCATAACCTAAGCATTCTTACAATAATAAATTACTGTGATAGGTTCAAATTTTCTGGAATTGGTTCCTTAAGTGAATACACCGTACGCACAACGTACTCAGCAGAGAAAGTGAATCCCTAACGTTTTGAAAATTGAAGTTTCTAAATGGAAATTGTTTTTACTAGTTAGATACAAACAAAAAAAGGGAGACAACGAAAAATTCAAGGGAGTCAAATTAACTTTTTTTGATCCATGACTCGTTTGTAGGGACAGGCACATAAGTTGTGAAATTTCTGATGTATGCAAGCCACCAAGGCTGGAATCAATAAAAAGTGAAAATGAAGTGGTTTTGTGTAGGCTGATTTTTAAAGCAAAACTATGCATTATTCATACAGAAATCTGTCTATAATGACTGGAAGGCAGATTGAAAAGTCTGCAGGTTTAGACCCGGTTGAAAATTTAAGACAAATCACATTATTAAAATGAGCTTTGATTAGTTCTGCAAAATACAGAACTCCAGTCTCACTCATCTACAGATGAATTTCTAATGTGCACATTTCTAGGTCGCAGTGTACATACAAGTAACAAGACCCTCTTAGAGCAAGACAGAGCAAAGTTTCAGAGAAGGAAAAAGCTGGACCTCACAGGAAAAACAATAAATTAACTCCACAATTCAGATGTTACACATTTACAGCGCACATTTTTTTGCACAAAGTACCTTCTCAGACATTCGTAACAGCTGCTTTTAATAGCCAGACTCCTACTTATCAAAACATGTAGGATGCTGCAAGTGGTTAGAAGACTTTTCTCAGCAGAGTGCACTCTACATCTGAGTATGGGATTTCCAGAAGACACCGAAACGTTCGTTCTCAATTTCTCCCAGTGGTAAAACAAAGTCCGTGATTTCAAAGGAAAAAATTACCCAGCTGCAGTTTGGTCTTCATTACCAACCAGTACAGTGCGACAGGGCAGGTGTGCAGAGTGAAACAGTGGGTGCTGAGGACCAAAGCCCCGCATTTTATGCATTCTAACCATTATCGTTCAGATCATCACTAATCTGGTCATGCGGAATGAATGCTTAGCAGTTAGCATGCACTAGGCAAGCAGTGAGAGCCCATCTTCATGTTTATCTTCATTGGAAAGGAATTCAGCCCATGCACTGTGAGACCACCCTGCAGTGCAAACCAAGCCTGGCAAGCAGGGACACATGAGATTCACTTAAAAACACACTCCTGATCCAAACTGAAAATGCTGACAGAAAGAATGTGTTTTTATTAAACACACTAGTTTCTAAAAATTGTTTCACTATAACAACCAGGCCACGTTCAGTATCTCCCCATAAGCTTAAACATCAAGCATTTATTACTCTTTCCTCGTGAACCATACTTTGCCAGAAGACCAGCTGATCCAGCTCCACACAACAAAGTCAACTTGCTTCACTCCAACATAATTTGGTTGTCAATTACTATTCTCACATTTTCTCAATCTCTATTTAAGGAGCAAAACAAAAAAAGCAACCCAGATTAGGAAAAAAGTCTTGAAAACCTGCAGATAATACAAGATTTCATAGGGAAGAGGAAAAGGGAGAGGAAACTGGAATATAAAAAAATGTCAAGAAGAGAGCTTGTATGATTTCAACAACATCCAGCTGCAATTCAACCCCTGCTTCAGCTGTAATCTCTAAATCGATCCAGATCTGCTTAGAAATGTTTGATTAGCTATATGGGCCTATAGTTATATATGACAAGTACAGAAAACAGCAGTTTCTACCTCTTTACCATTACTGTGGTTCAACTTTGAAACTTATTTACCTTGAAAGTACTTAAGGGACTGCAGTATTAATTATTTTTAAAGGACACTCAATGCAATTGGTGGCCCAGAATTGATGACTATATAAAAAAATAATAAAGAAGGAGAATTAATTGGGGATCTTGGGACCTTATTAAAATCTATTCTTGATTGAAAGTTCTTTGACTTTCTACTGCTAAACTTCTCTTGATGAGGTAACTGCATTTTTACTTTAAGAATACCATTTGGTAGAGAAAAATAACCAAAGTTTAAAGAAGTATACAAACACATTTGCAATACAAATCGGCAGTTTTCCAAGGAAAAAGATTAGTAAGACTGAAAGCCTTTACACCTAACGCTGAAACAGGATCTGGTTCTTGTACGTCTCAGAGGCAAACCTCCTCTCAGTGTCATACTTAGCAGCGAATCTCAGGAGGCAAAGAGTATGTTCACAAGGCTGTGTTCACGACAGAAGTGTCAAGTCAGCCAGGATAATGGAAACGTGCACCCTTGCAGGTAATTTCGTAGTACTACCTATCTCTCAGATGATGCACAAGATGTGCAGGAAAGGACGAAAACCTCACTAGTCCAAACAGCCTTGTTCAGGTTCAAACAGCCTTGTCCCCACGGTAAAAGGACTGCTCCCAGGCTGCATGCAAGCTACGGGGAGGCTTAACGTGACGCCAAAGCTCAGCCTCTTCTCCTACAACAAGCAGAGATAGACATGAGTAGACAGACACACTGGACAGGACGCTCCTTCCAGAGACAGATGCGGGGGCTATATGGGCCCAGGGCTATCCATACAGGTGATGTCTTTGCACTACCTACCTCAAATCTGAGCAAGCTTCTTAAAAGCCTGTGCCAATCCTACATCTTCAAATAGCAAAACTCAATGGGCAAAAGAAATGGGTAAATCTGCAGCAGCACTGTGGAAAAACAGCTTTGACTGCAAACATTAGCAAGAGCTCTCTTTTTATCTCGTCACCAGCCAACTTCAACAGTTGTTTGGCCACAAAGCCCCAAGTGCCTTCTCAGTTTCTTGACATTAAAGCCCCTGTCCATATTTCATTCAATGTTTAGGTTTATTGGGGTTGTTTTCCTCCCTACCGATGCCACACAATGAACTTCAGAAGTTTCACAGCACACCAAAACATTCATCAAAACCACCCCTTACTACCACTTCTTCCATTCTCTGTGTTATTTCCAAGGCCTCTGCTTTTGACTACACCAAATCACTTTGCTCCTTTGTGGAAATCTGAATTACGCTGCACACACCAAGTGCAGAAGCAGAAGACCAAAGAATCGGGAAGCGCCAACAGCCGCGCCTGCCCACAGCGGGAGGAGGGCAGGCTTCACCTGTGGCACCACAGGCTTTTTGATACTTTTTACTGGTTTTGACAGCTTCTTTGAACAAAACTCTGGTCTTTTATGGGAGGGAGAAAGCACCCCCCCTTTCTCAGCTAAACTCTAATCTCCCCAGTCTTTGCAGTTTTATTAAGAAACTTTGGCCATTTTGCTTGCTTCGACTACTAGATATCTACTTTACAGCAGTTAAGATAGCAGCTCTTTTAACAGTAAAAATCTCAAATTAAATCAAAAGTCTAGAGCCCTGCTGCTTGCTGAGAAACTCCTCAGACCCACGTCACAGGTCAGGGCTCCCATCTCTCACAACACTCACACAGCTTTGTTCATCGCAGGGGTTTTTTGAGTCTCACCATCCTCTGCTTCACGACCTCTCTACTCCCCTGAGGAAACACTTCACACATTCCCCAAGATTTCTTCCTCACAGTCTTTTCCCTAGTATTCATTTCTCTCCCTTCAACATCAGCTAAGTCCAACCCCCATGTCAGCAGCCACCTGTTTGTCCGTCCTCTCCTCCGCCCTCAGTGCAAGTGCAAGACACATGGCATCAGCCTCTTACAGCCATCCACGTCCTGGTGCCTGGGCTGACAGAAATGCAGGAAATCTCAATTTCCTCAAGGCACTCATCTGTTCCTGCCATTCCCTGGTAACAGCTGAGTAGACTTTTCACAGCCTTCATTTAAAACCCTCATACACTCCCCAGCAATTTGCCCTTGTCGCTTTCCATGCAGACTATTCCCAGAACGCTTCTCGTAACTGAACAACCTACTGTCACCACATCTTTGCCTTCTCTTCTTTTAACCTTTTCTTCCAAATACAGGCAATATGTTTGCTGTCGTTTTACACAGTGATGAGAAGATCTCCTTTAATATCTCCAGAGATAATATCCTTTTGGAAGTCTCCCTAAGTTTCCCACCTACTGCTAGAAAGAGAGGCAAGAAGAGTGGCTCCCTGACAGTGGACCTAGAAAAGGTGCAAGGATCTTTTTTTCCTTTCACTGTATTCGTAATAGGAATAAAACACTTGTAAAGTACCTGAAAGCAGAATGTACATTTCATAAGCAAAATATTTCTGCTCTGGATTAACGCTGGAGGGTAACGGGGGAAGCTGAATAATTTACCCTCAGCTGCTCAAAAGAAGATTTTTTCTAACAAAAGATTTAACTGAATTCTTTCTACTCCTCAATCTTCAAATCTGTTTCAATTTTTCACCCGTCCCAACAGCTTCCCCCCCTCCCCCCCCCCCCCCCCCCCTGTTTAATAAGATGAGTCTTATGGACAGCGAAGGTAGATAATTCATGCTGAGACACGCTGGACAAGCTTTTTTTTTTTAATAAAGAGATGTAAGATGTGGCTGGGTTGATGGAAAACCCCACACCTCTAGGCCAGATTTTAAGCACACATTTCTAAAGCAGACACCAGCTGGAAGCCATTGCCCACTGGAGACTCAGCCGATGCCTCACATAGAGTTGCCTTTCTTGAGTACGCTGACTAAAGCCTTCCCTTGCAGCTGCTGTTGAGAAGCCTTTCCTTTCTCCTGCTGCTTGTCTTCTGCCAGGGAGGAAAGCTACGTGGCAAGGCAAGAGCTGCCCTTCCCCAAAATTTTCCTGAATGTTTTAACAAAACAAAGTCCTTGAAATACCTGGGCGTAAAATAGGTTGGGTGAAGAGGAAAAAAAAAAACAAAAAAAAACAAAAAAAACCACCCACCCAAAAACTTCCATTCTGATCAAAAAACAAAGTTTAAGTTTTGCCTAGATTCTACATGGGAGACAGACCAAAAACCCAATCATTTTCTTACAGCACTAAGAGAGTCTACCAGAGCTGAATAGCTTTAATAAACACACATTGTGTACGGTTAGAACAAGATCATCTTCCAGCAGGCTCCTTCCCCTGAGACCAGGCTCATTTTTTAACTTGAGCTAGAGTTATATTTCAAACCGTGAAGGAAGCAAGCAGAGACCATCCTCCAAAATCCCAGCAAAGGGAAAGGGGGGCAAATGGAGATAAATCAGGATGAAGGTAAAGAGGGAAATAAGAAGCTGAGTTGCCATCTGGGAAATACCTAATTATGTCTCCGAGTTCCTCTTCTAAGCATAGACCCAAGGCAGACAGTTCAGGCAAAGCATTTGTAGCTTCCACACAAGTTAGGCAGCTAACCCTAAAGTTTTCAGATTTAGCATTGGCAAAAAAAAGTCTGGGGAAAGGAGAAGAAGAAGAAGAAGAAGAAGAAGAAGAAAGCCAATCCCACTGCAGCAGCGCTCCCCTCAGGATCTCCATGTGGCCAAAGGTTTCGGCAGCATTTATAGCGGAGCTCAGGGAATGATAATTGCACTGCTCCCTCAGACCATGCAATAGCAACAGAAGAAAGATGGGATGGGAGCAGAACTGACATTAGGCCAGACTTCAGCCTGGATAGTTACCAAGAGCAGGAGGATGACAACCTGCTTGGAGGGAAGACAAATCTCCCTGGGCTTGCAGGGGCAGGAACTGCTAAAATTGAAGACTTGCTCCAGAGAAGCTGCACCTGAGACTGAGGAAATAACCGAAGAACGGACAGAAGTACGGCTAAAGCACACACCCTGCAGCCAAGCAAAGGCAGCAATCCTTCCGACCCTGCGTCTTTGCCAGTCTGACACAAGGCTTCACCTGGGGGTATGCTCAGCCCTCAGCTTTCACAGGAAAGAGAGCAGACCTGTGACCAACACCAACCATGCACCACTGAAAGTCTAGTTGGCAAGTCCCCCACAGATCCGTAACCCAGCTTCACAGCTTGTTCATGTCAACCACTGGCTATTCACCCATCCCAAATGAGTAGACGACACTGCTTGGGCCAGGATGCTCAGGCAACGGGACATAGCCCAGCTCCTCAGGTTGGCTCCACCAGCTCCCATCACAGCAGCACCGGACTAAATAAAAGCAACCTGACCCAGGAAAAGAGTCCCTCCAGAACACAACCACCAAAATAGTATGGGAGGGCCAACGGGGCAGACATGGATCTATATTGTGAATGGCAACAGCAGAGTCCCAGGATGACTGAGGCTGGAGGGATCTGTACAGCCATGGCCCAGGCAGCACCATTCGCCAATGTGCAGCAGAGCCCTTGGACTGCTGAGAATATCACAGCGGTAAGTAAAATGAGAGCAAGCAAAGGAGTTCGTCTTGCTTTAACTTCAGATCCTCATTTTAACTTGAGAAAATTCAATTAGTTCCTACCCAGAAGCAGTTTAGCTGCCATTGTTGGCAATCAATGGTCCCTAAATGCTGAGAAACTGGCAACTGTTCAATGTGCTGGCAGAGAGGCTTTCCTAATTAAAGATGTCACTTTTCCAGCTAATTTAAGTCTGCCATCTCTTTAAAGTACCAATTGCCACAACAAAATATGAATAGGAAATTGACTTTCTGTGCATCTGTTTTTGCAAAATACTTCCTCCGAGTCATATGTTTCAGCTTAAATGGTTTAGGTCACTTGCTGGAAGGCTATAGCAGAGCGTTGTTCTGCCTCCCGAATACCTCTTAAATAAAGAAAAATAACTGGGGGTTCAGTTGTCTACAGGAATGAAAAAGGTATTTGTTGGCTTTCCCATCTTCAGGGAGCTGTACTGTATTCCATCTGATACTGATTTTGTTAGGATAAAAGAACAACAAAGAAATCCCCACTAAATCAGTCTGCTTATCTAAACAGCTTTCGCTGCACTACATACTTATCCTCACAACAACCCTGGGGATAGGGAAGTGCTGTTAT
>NW_008824034.1:2437389-2448534 GCF_000699105.1 Pygoscelis adeliae | reverse complement strand
AATGTGGAGGCATAAGGCTTCCACTAAAGTCAAATTTCTGATTCATGCTATTTAGCCCCTTTCCATAATAGCTAAATAACATACCATTTTTTCCTGAATCCAGCTATCCCAAGCCCTTAGCCAACAGCACAATGTTAAGACTATTCATGCTCTTTGGCAACAAATGGAAAGCAACACCTATGCACCTGTGAACAGAATTCCTCAGTCCAGTAATGAAGCAGTGTCATAACTTCAGTGCAAAAATCTAATGCAAACCCAGCTATGTTCACTCCAGTCCTTTCTGCCATGGCCCCAAACTCCACGGCCCCTTAATCAGCGCCATTCTGGGACAGCCAAGGGAAGGGAGCAGAACGAGTCCCAGCAGAGCTGCGTTCATCAAAACGGCTTTTGACTCCCCTCACTCCTCCTAATCTTTTCTTATTTTATGGTCCATTTGTGAATCTGCATGGAGCAAACCATACTATATGCATGGCTAATTCGGACAGAGCAATAAAGCCCACGTCTAAACTAGTTTCCATTATTCCCCAAACCTCTGACCAACAAAGCAGTTAAAAGCAGGACTTGAAATCTTTCCCTTCCCTCCCATCCAAAGAACAGAAAGGCCACTGAATTTTGGTTTTGCAGAATGCCTGATACAGCTAGGTAAGAGCCATCCCCTGTGGAGTGCCAAGAGCCATAAAACCCTGATCTTCGACTGGGACTTTAGGTCTTATTATTGTACACTGAAGTTAAATTCAACATGGATGAGATACATTCAACAACCAATGTAGTTACTCGCATGCGTATTACTGACATGATGCTGTGTTTCATAAGCTTGGATACTGGCTGGCTAGCTAGAGTTGATTAAACAGATGCAAGTCATACGTTATTTATAATTTATTAAAATTTATTTTAAACAATTCCTCTCCCACACCATCATTTGATCAGCTCTGTTTACAGTCTACAACTGTGTAGCAGAGGCGTGTAGCATTAATTAAGCCACTGGGCTCTCCCACCCCCAGGTATGACAGAACAGACCCACACTTCCTTCCTGAAATGGAAACCTCCTAACGTTGGGTAGGAAGGGGGGAACGTTTTATACTTAGATGTTTTCTCTCTGCCAATGCAAGTTCAGCTATTCCCACTGCAGTATGCCCCTCCATCTCTTCCTAGAGCTCAGGAAGGACTTCTGGCAGAGTGACAAAGTGTCTGGGAGCTGAAATAAGAGACTCCATGCCACACTAAGGAAAAAGCACGGATATATCCTTTCCCCACATCTAGTTCTCCAGAAGGGAATTTCCTTGGACTCTGCCTCCTCTTCTAACCTCAAAATATGTTGGTTAAATTCCGTAACACCAGGAGAGAATCAAAGAATCACAGAATGGGTTGGGTTGGAAGGGACCCTTAAAGATCATCTAGTTCCAACCCCCCTGCCACGGGCAGGGACATCTTCCATTAGATCAGGTTGCTCAAAGCTCCATCCAACCTGACCTTGAACACTTCCAGAGTGCAACTGCAAAGCCAACCCCAAATTATTTGCAAATAATGCCTCTAGACTGTGAAAATGGTAAGATTTTCCACGCCCAGTTCAGCAATGTCGCCATTGTGCCCGGCTCCAGCCCTGGGGCTGGATGTGAACTCCGTACCCCACAACCAAGGTCAATGAGGCTTTCTTTTTTTTAAATTAAGTCACAGAGCACTGGAATGAACGCTATGCAGAACTAATTTGTAAGCCCAGCCACAGTGTCCTTCTGTCTGCATATTTGTTGGTGAATTCCCTCCCCCCGGCTCCCTGGTCCATGTCCTCCCATCCTGTGCGGGCATATCATGGCTCAAGTCAATACATGGACTGTCTGCTCCAACTCTGCCCCTTCCGAAGGAACAGTGCACTTTCCACTTTCAACTCTCCCTCCAGAAACACATAATTATTCTCATGAGTCACTGTCATGAGTAACCGCAAAGTCATGCTGAGAGAGGAACAAACAGAGTCACGATCACACTGGGGCACCTCCAGCCCTTGCCCCCAGTACCTGCAGCTGCTGGTCAAGCCAGCATCCACTGGTTACCTTCCCAGAGGGCCGAGGCAAAGGGCAGACCTCGTGTGCACCCTTACGGGTGGCACAGACCCAATGTGGGACATACACAGCAGCTCTAATGGCGCCTCACGATCATGCAGGAGGCTGCAGTGCAGGAAGGCTAAATCAGAGGGTGGCCCGTGGCTCCCACAGCCTCTGCCTTCCCCGGCACTGCACAGGACAGCGGTCACAGCCTGCTCGCACCCATCAGGTCATGATACTGCCATCGGCAGGCATCCAAACTCAGAAACAAAAACGACCCCATGAGCCGCTTGCTGCAGGACAACATCCAAAGGCAAAGCTGTTCCCAAGCTCTCCGAGAAGGTTGCTCTGCAGAGGAGGAGCCCGAGAGCCCCTCAGCACACTGCTCCAGAGCAGAGCACTAACATCCTCAGGTGCGAGGCAAAAGGAGTGCTGGAAATCAGGAATACAGCTATAAAAAATAGAAAATCAGGAATCTCAGCTCCTTATCAGACCTCCTAATTACTCAGTCTAGTAACACAAATGCAATATGGAAACATTCACCACCAAGAAAATAAAAAATCTTTACAACTTTACATACATACGCACATATGTGCACATACAGTTTACTCTACAAAAATAACATGCTTATCTGTATATTTTACATAAGCACATTTCATTTTAACTCAGGAATCTCTCATACTTATTCCAAGTTACTTTATGTACACAGCAGCTGTGCACCAACACCTCCACGAGGAAACCTGCGGGGTATTGCTGCCTCCATCTACCTAAGCACTAATGGAAAAATAACCTGCACAAATACATCTGTCAATGGACAGGAAACAACTTTATCTCTTGAGGTGATAACCACATTGCATTTGGCTTTCCATGAACACGTACAACCCTTTTTCACTAGAAGGACTCTCTCTGTGTAGGTCCGCACTTGAGACAGTAACATGTCCAAACACATGTGCATCTATGCCTGTTCCTCGCTTCACTGGCAAAGCAACACACGCTCACTGGTTCTCACTGTTCCCTTCCATTTCCTTCCATGCACCGGTACTGGTCTTGCCTTCGCAAATCTGCTCTCTTAGTTTCCAACAGGTGGAAAGAGTCTGAGCTATGTCTTTTTTAATGCTGTCCTATGACAGTCCAAAGCCTTGTGCCATAACAACAATATTTGGGGAAGGAGAGGGGGTCTATGGAGTTTCTGGAAAGATTAAAGTAACCTCCGCGCTTTTATACTTGCCAGGGATTCTATAAATTATGACAACGATAAAAAGCAGCAAGAACAATGTCCACAACTACATGGACAACCCCAAAGGATCTGACATGCCATTGCTCAAGGCAGAGCTGCTCCCTGTTCTCTGGATAAAGGGAAAAACTAGAGCTTCCCTCCTTTGACAAAACACCGCTTGGCTTTGCAGCTGTCACACTGCATGCCCAGAGAGCACACACACATGCAGACCCCAGGAAGGAATGGAGGGATCAGATTATTTGTTTAAACTATTCCCGGTTTAAAACTGTGGTTTGAAAGGAAAAAAAAAAAAGAAAAAACCCACCAAAAAAACCCCAAAACAAAAAAAACCCACACAAACCCAACAACAACACAAACTCCAGCGTGGCTGCTGAGGGTGGTTTGTTCACCAACCATCTGTGCTCCTGGCAGGAGCCATTCTGCTCCTACACACCCTCCAGCACCTTCTGCTCCCTGAAGTGTTACACAACTGTACAGCGAAAGGAAATCAACAGAATTATCAAGCGGCCAAGTACAGTATTACCAGTGGGGCTGAGTATGCCCGTTGGTCTCCCATCAGCTCTGCCTGGTGCCGGGTGTCTGCTCCTCAGCACATGATGCCAGCGAACCCCAACACACATCTCACTTCCTCTCCTTTCTCCTTCCTCTCTTCCCTATCCAAATTACGATTCACCCTCCAGAGCCATAAATAACTCATTCTCATGACCAGAATAACTGAGCTGCAACTTCGGAGACTCAAGCAGCAGCACTGCACTCCTGTCCTCTCCCTGGCTCTGCTGCAGTTCTCCTCCATCCTGCGGACTGCAGCCAAGCCGAGCTGGCTGCCCAGCTACAGTCAATTAACGACATGCTGCACGACCTCAGGCAAACGACTTCACTTTGTTACATCTTCCTTGCTCCTTCACCCTTTCATCTTTTGTATTAAGACTGCAAACTCTAGGAAACAAGAGTTGATCTCAGCTGTAGCCTGTGGCTGCTAATCTAATAAATAATTACTAATTACTTAGGAGAACAGTGAAGAACAGCATAAAATTAAGTTATACTGTTGCTCCTAGCTCCCTCTCATTTCTACTGCTTATTTTCTGCGGCTGCACAGTGTCTTCCACTGCACTAGCACCAGCGACCATCATTTCAGCCATTCTCCGTTCTTGTGGATGAGCTTCTCTCCATCACTGGTTTTGGGTTTTTTGTTGTGCAAAGCTCCTTGTAAGCCCAAGTCTGGATCCATAATTTCCGTATGTTCCACCATTTGGATTCAGGATCTAAAATTACCTTGGTTGCCACAAAACTAGGAGCTTACAATTCCCCTTTGCCTTGCAATTAGGTCTCTAAATCACTTAATTGTGGGAGCCAGATTTTCTAGTGGAGCTCATTCATAAGCAGAGTGAGCCAGCTGCAAAATATTTATCACTGTCCAAATTCTCTCAGATTTTCAGCATTTGGATCACAGGATTCTGTTCTGATCCAGGTCTAGGAGTAATGACAGAAAAATGATAGGATGACAGATAAATCAGAAATCATTTTCATCAGAAAGCACAGCTCCTCCTTCAGGAGGTGTTATACTCTGCCAGTTCTTGCACTGAAACCGTAATTTAATCCTTTAAACTTCTTCACTGTCCTGCAAATTGAAAGACTTGATATTGAAGGACGCTGAACAATTACTCCAACAATGAATTCTACTTTTTTTGCTCATTAGCTAGCTGAAAATTTCATTAGCATGAAATTTATCATTTAAGCACCTTCTTTAAAAGTTGAAAATTAGGAGCGCCTTCTGTAGAAACTCTCTAATATACCAATTATATCAGTTCTATCAAAAAACACGTGTACACAATTGCAGAGTAAAATAGCCTCAAAATACTGTAGAACAAGGAACATTTGATGTAAATTACTTTTTCCCCTATATTCACCAATCTCAATAGTAATTTACAGTAATTAAAATTACAACCCAACAAAGCATTACCGGGAGTAGGTACCCCATGACAGGTGCTCAACAAGTACTGAAATAAGTAGTTCTGTACTCATACTAAGTGCTTAAATTGTAAACGGCGCTCTTTTAATAAATGGTTGCATTTGGTATGCTTTCTTAAATAATTATTTGCTAGAAGATCATAAACGTCTAATAAAAATGTATTTGTTTTTGAACTGGACCTAATTATCAGTTTTAAAAGCTAGTGACAACATATGTACTGCAATCCATTAGCAAGTTCTGCATAGAAAAGGTGACAGGGTAAAATATCAACAATTACTTCAGTGATTTATGAGATCATGTTCCACAGGAAATCAATGGGATTTAAGTGCTCAAAACCTAACTCTCTTTTCAAAATGAGATTTTTTTTTTTTTTTTTTAACTATCGGGATACCACAAAGAACACTGCAATCATCCCAACAAATCCCTCTTGCACTTGTGCCAAAGCTTTTTTTCCTCTCTCCATATGCAGAAGATACAACTTAATAATCTGAAATACATTCCAGATTTCAGCAACTCCAAATACTACAGTGAATATCTGCACAGGGGCAGAAATCAAACCGTGCACATTGCACTGCAGGGCTGAGGAAGAGAACAATGATTTACTCGCAGATCACAATCGGCTAGTCTACCTGGAAGATCAAGGATTTTTAGGATCAACTCCTAGTCATCAGCACCAACTTCTACTTTGTCCATGTGTGTCAGAGATTTAACATCTTTTAAACATAATTTCTTTGTATTTACGACTGAATCACAGTTCCGTAAGGCGACCCACTGAATCATCACACTTCCTCAGGATAAAAATTCTGCAGGTTAACAGCATCTCCCTCCCCAAATGTCCTTCAGGCAGCAATGAAAAGTGAAGGAGGCTGCAGCGTGCTTATCGTGGTGACATGAGTTACCTCTCTAAATAGTTCTCAGTGCAAACCAGGCCAAGAGTCGAGGGGGGGGGGGGGGAGGGGGGGGGGGGGGGGTGGAAAAATGTCAGTTTACATGTAATGCATAGTAATGACTTGCTTGGCTGTGTCAAAGAAATCATCTCAGCTTCCCAGTATCAATATCCATAGCAATAAAAAAAAATAACTTGAGAAGACAAGGGAAACCTTGTTTCACAAAACAGTATTTGGAGGCTTTCAAAGACTTTCTGTGTGTAACTGAACATTTGCTTTAAATTAATAATCCTTTGTCAACTGCACAGCAGATCAGTTTCTGGCTACACAACACTGCTTTCCAAAAATGCTGGTTATTGTAGTAATGCTTCAAGAAATGAATATGCTAGCTGGTATTAGAAATCATAGGAGCATTATTTACCTCTATTGAACACTGATCTAGATGCTTAGCAAATAGAATGCAGCTTAATTAAGTGATTTTATCTGAGGAACTTTGATTTGATAATAAGTAGTCTAAATATCAGCTAGTGTTTTCTTATTTCAAGCATTTCAATTATTATTAACAATAGAATGGGTGTTATTGCAATAACAATTTCTCATGCCAGTGGAAAGGACTTTTAATATAAATTCATAATGACACCATTGTATGAACCTGATTCTAGTCTGGAAAGCATGCCGTGCATCCGAAATTGGTGTTCATGAATCACAACCTGGCTTCCTACTGTGGATACTGTTCCTGCTTCTGACATTTCTTCCAAAAGCAACCAGTAGTGCTAACTGCACGCTGCTGTCAGAGCTAGCAGTACACAAGTGCAAGGGCTGAAGTTTAAGCACTTTCATTTGTTCCATTAAGAGGTGGATCTATTTACTCATATATGGGCTTTGCTAGATCAAAGTCCATCTCTCTGGCAATGGAAATCGCACATCTTCTGTGAGCTACGTTAAAGACAAATGTAGGGCTACAGGCCTTAAACGTGTATAACACACTGTCAGCAAGTCCTGCAAAGCCAGACCCTTATAGGGGTCAGTACTGGCACCTCCTGTGCACACTGTTTTCGTCTACTGGTATGTGACTGACCACTGGAGCAAGCCAGGACAGGACTACAGCATAATTCAGAATAGTAACTGCTACACTTTGGACCCATGCTTGGAACGCATGCTGGGTGAATTCCTCAGGAAGTATTTAGCCAAAGGTACAGAGTGGTATGTCCTATATCCACACCACAGCTGATGGGGCAAACACAGATGGTTGCTCAAAACACAGGGAAGCTGGAGGAGGAACATTTGTATTCACAGTTCCACCCCTGGAGATGGCAAGCAAGGGAGGAACTCTGGCCAACAACACTCCCTTTGACTCTGGTGAAGCTTCACGAATAGCTCCTCTCCCAGAAAAAGGCGAAGCACAGCCCTGGCCAGTGGTGTCTGCAGGACTTCTAGACCTCCCCGGGGTGCAATGCTTCGCAGAAGAAGTCTGCACGTGGGAGGCAGGAGTAGGTTGTGTAGGTGCTGGATGCCGTAGATTGAGAAATTTTCTGTTGCCTTCTGCACACGACTCACCCAGCAGCTCTTCACAGCTATTTTCAAATCATAAATCTGCAGGGCAGACTCCCTTTGGCTAACTGGGGGGGGGGGGCATGGGACAGGACACGACACACAGGGACACACCAAACAAAACCCACACTTGTCTCATCCTGAGCGTTGAAGTAGCAAATGCTCTTGAGCTTTATTTGCAGAAATGGGACAATCATGGCAGCTCTTCTAGTTTTAGAACAAAATTTCCATCTAAAAATAGCACGGCAAATCACCATTGTAGTATCTGCTTTCCCCAGACACGCAGCCGTCCCAGAGCACCTGTCTAGAGAACTGTCCCACCACGTTCCAGGGTTTAGTCCATAGTCTGCAAATGAAAATTATTCTGCATGTTGAATACATACATTCTGCGTGTGTGTGTGTGTCTAGGCACATGTGTATTTCCATGCTGATACATCTGTAGAATCCATCCTTTCTACATGAATTGAGCCAAACGGTGATCACAACATGTTATTTAAATATCACCAGGGATTAGAAGGTTCAGAAAGACTCCAAACCCCATAAAGTGATGCTAAGCAGGATTACTTCCTGGCAGCGTGTGGATACAAGTGTAAGCTGATTATACATTTTCATGACCTACATTGGCACATAAGGAAGAGCCATGGTCCTCCCCCTCCTCAAACAGAATCAAATCAAATTGTATACTTCCCAGTGACGGATTCCAACTCACCTTCTTCCTTCCTTTCTCTTTAATGAACAAAAAGGAGAGAAAGATGAGAGAGAGACTTCAGCAGCTGAAACAAGGTGGAACTGCTGAGCTATAGGAATAACCACAGTGTTGAGTCAATGGCATTCAAAGCACTAACAGCAGGGATCAATCAAAAAAAACGTAGTAAGGAGTGTGAATCTCAAGGTAGATACAAGGTCAAAGCAGCTGGTGGGAGAAAGCTGAGCGATGGCGGGGGGGGGAACAAAAGAAAAAACCCACCAGGGACTATTCGCATTCATAACATTCCTAGAGTATTTGGTATGCTCTTACCTACTTACTGCTAATTTATATTTCACTGCTTACAACTAAAAAAGGAAAGAAACTGCTAATTATAACAAGGTGCTACATACACAGAGCAATGCCATTGCTATTCCTTACAGGTCAAGGGCAGCATCCTGTGTTATGCTGCTCAAAAGAGGCTAAATAATGCAGTAACTCTGTTTGCAAAATCATACAAGCAAAACAAATGTCATTTTTCATGCACAGAACAGTTACATTTCTTCACGCATATAATCTTCAATTATTAAAGAAACTGTGATGTCAAAAATAAAGCTGCCAAAACAAGAAGGATCTGAAGACAGCTTCTATACTCAGACTCACAACTCTCTTGTTTTACATGAAGGTTGTAATACAGGAACGCAGCACAAGAACAGAAAGCAACATTAAGTGACCCGTGTACTATAACCAGGTTACATAGACAAAGACCTTCAATTAATGCCAGTGCTAGTTTTCATTCAGACGCAGGTATGCTTGGGAGTGACAGAAACGACTACTTCCAGCATTTACAGGGTTATGGGTGTTTTTTAGTGTTAGAGACTGAGCTGATGTTGGACTATTTGTAACACAATGTCCAACCCTGCCAAAAAGGGTTCTAACACTAACGGCAAGGGATAAAACGCGCTGGTTGCAGCATGTTTTCCTCTGCCCAGATTAAGAGCTGTTCAATAGAAGTATAATAGAATCTGTAAATCTACTCTGACTCAAGAGCAGTGTATCTGACATTGAAGATACAGAGCTGTCATAGTGGAGATAACCTGCACAGTGAACAGTAGGCATCTAGATATGGATAATGCATCATCTGACAGCACAGGGAGGGAGATGGTGGGGGGGGGGGGGGGGGGGGGTGGGGGTGGGTTTAAAACGAAAATAAAATAAAAACTGGTCATATCACAGACTACCTTAAGCTTTACATTAAATAGTCATTGGTGTGTATTATCTGGTTCTTCTTTAAAAGCATGCTATAAACAATTTGTTTTAGAATTCTAACGTGTAATTAACACTTGCAGCCAGTGCCTGGCCCTACTCCGGCACACAAGCCCATTGCCTCGGCAGTCGCACTGGTATATGCCGGAAACGGCTCCTGCTCCTGGCACACCGGCAAAGACCACGCACTCACGGTACAGAGGGCTTTTGCAGTGCACAGCCCTGCATCTGTAAGTTGCCACATGCTGCTGCTCCTGCCGGACGAGATGCAGTAACTGCTTGAATCCTAAATTTTTCAAGGTTTTTCTTTTGCTTCAGTGAGTCTGCAAAAACATCCCAGGAGCAGGATTTGGGGCTTTACACCTTTTCTCTCTAGAAAAGCCTCCAAGACTGTTCTCTACATCCCCTCTCCTTTAGTCCCCTTAACCCTGATACCTTCCACTGAAACACAGTCTCTCACGCTCCGGAGTCACCACTCCTGCACCTCGTCAGGGGCCCTCACCTGTTTGCTCTCACAAAAGAGCTGGCCTTCTTCCAAAGCTGAAACCCCCCCAAAAAGTAACACACCCCTGCATTTGAGCAGCTGCTGCGTATTTCCACAACGTATTTCCAAAAGGTTTCCCCTCCTCCATGACCTTGTGCTACCACTGCAGTTGAATACCCAAGATGTTTTAGGGCCAGATCCTGCAACCTTAAATGCAGACAAGACTCCTGTTATTGTTTAGGCAAGTTTTACATTGCTACGAAATGAGCCTCATGGGGATTTGAATTTCAGCAATGCAGATGGAATCCAGAACCCTTCCCTCTGTTACCTTCGTATGGTACTGGCGATTTCTAAGCTCAGACAAGTCAGAGAAACAGAAATGAAGAGACTAACTCCAGCACAAAGCATGGTAACACAGAACCGCACCCGGTCCTGCAGCTCCTTCCAAATTCAGGCAAAGAATACGCAGCATGGACATGCTGAGAAAATCAACAGAAGAGAAGAAACCAGCCAGAAAATGCAACGGGCCAATACAGGAAGAGGCTAAAATTTCACAGTACCAGTAGTCCAGATCTGAAAACCCTCCGCATACAAAAATGTACAGCCAGGTTTCATCATTAAATACGATGTGACTGCATGTAATTACTACCTCAATTTTTATAGCTCCTTCAGCAGTCCCATCCTATTCAGCATTAGCTGCAGGTTCCTTAAAACAGACTAATGTTACAGGTCTAACTTTAGCAGTGCCTTACAGAAGGAAAAGGTAGAGATTAGAGCTGATTGAGACAGCATTTAACGCAGTAACTGTAGTGTAAAAAGGGACTGAAGGTTTGATCAACTGACTTAACAACTTCACTTTTCATCTAGCAGAGTGAAATCCACAAACATCAAAAGCAGGTTTTACTTAGCCCCTTAATATCTGCAACTTGCCCTAAGATGTCAGCTCTTCTCACATATATTGGACATGAATCACAAATCCTGTGATTACGCCTGCCAAGACTCCTCTGAAGAGGAGTAGGATTTCCTCCTC
>NW_008824034.1:2419793-2437225 GCF_000699105.1 Pygoscelis adeliae | reverse complement strand
TGACCTGTTTGGATGTCAAGTCATTACTACAAATAGAAAACTTAAGAAACATTGGAGAAAAGAAAGAAAAAGATGCTTTGCAATAAAGGCAAGAATGATCTGCATCTTAAAAGGTCACGCTTTTGTCAGAACAAGAAAATTTATGGAATATATGTAAGTGGCAGGATCTTCAGATGCATCTCAAGCATAAACAGGGTAAGATGTTTTCAAACAACGCTTGAAGTGGCAGGGGACAATGCTGGGGGTCTCACCAAGAGGAAGGGATCAGCCAGGGAGGAATGGAGCGCCAGGGCCTCACCAGCAGACTGACCGTCCGCACAACGCCAGGGCAGAGGCAGAAGCTGACTCACACACTCAGCTGGTCGGGCCAACCTCTGCCGACCGGGCACCGTTGCTGGCATGCCTCGATGCTGGCTGAAAAAGCCACACAAAACAATGATTGCCGAGGCGTCAGCAACAGCACAGCACTGCCAGCCGTGGCGGTGGCTTGACAGCATTCGCGGAGGTAGTAATTGGCAACCATGGGGCCTGCTGGATGGACAGATCGATCTCGCTGGAAACCAAACCCTCAGTTAGCTAATTTAGAAGACAGGCAGGTGCACGCTGACAAATACCTCCCCCACCACAAGCATAAGCGCACGCACACACACACTCACAGATCTCAAGATGCGCATGCAAAACACTGCTTTTCCCAGGATTTCTATTATTTTCGCTTTATAAAATTATTGCTTTAAGTTAGTTTACGGCCTGCCAGTTGGCTGCATTTCAGAGCTGCTCCAGCCCACACAGCTAGATTTTTAAGGCACAAAAAAGTGTGAGGAAAAAAAAAAAGTCTAAACAACGCCATAATCTTCATGAAAGCTAAATAATCCCAATCCTTTTCCAGTAGGAAGGAACTGGTATGCTAATCCCACCATTCTAAGAGCTGACAAATTTTGAAGGGAGATTTCAAGATGCCTTTATCTACCTCTCACCCTTAACCTATTTTATGCAACTTGAGCATTTGCTGGACTGGCATCAGCAGACAGTCACTACCATTCTTTTCATCACGAAGCTGGTTTCCCCAAACCACCTTTCCCTCTCCAGCCCTTCAGCTACAACTCTGACCCTCTGCCAACTAAACTGAAGGTCAATCCATTTTTTGTAGTTGAGATATGGGAAGAAGATACCACGACAACCACTTTGCAAGGAAGGGAAGCACAGTTCAGAGCAGCAATACTGATGTTACAAATGGCAGAACCTAATCCTCTCCTGTGCATGACCTATGGTTCATCAACCCTTCAAGACAAGAAGAGAATATTCAAAAGCGCTAATGCTTGAACATGGCCATGAAACACCAAGCACCTGCATGCACACTGCACACACTGTTTATCAGACAACGCCACTGCCCCCAGAAGGTTACAAAACACACAAGGCAAAAGTTACCTCCTCTTAAAAATGGCCCAGCACGGACATGCATGCTCTTTGTCGCAGGTAAAAAATGCGTGTGCTGCATCTTCAACACCAAAGTAGCCTGACCATAGCCCAGATGACAAACATGATCTGCAGGGTGCCCAGCGGGGGTGAGACTCTTCCTCTGCATCTGACCTATGCTAAGCTGAGATCAGCCACAAAATCCAGGGCACAACAGCAGCCCCAGCCCCTCTTCTGACACAATTTGCCCTACCTTACCCAATCTCTTCCATTTAATAACATTCCTCTCGCTAAGTAGAGAAAATTGGATTAAATCCTCCCCCCAGCCCCCAGTTTTCTCCTTCCTGACTATCTCAACATCTTCCAGGACAGAGGAAGATTCTCCCAGCCACCACCTCAGACCCAATACTTGCTGCTCCCCAGCACGCACCTTGGCTCTGACGCCTAATGGGATCCATCCTCTCCCCTCTTGTCTCAAGGCAATCCCAGACTCCCACGCTCCTACCACCACACACCTCCATAGCACAGTTTGATGCTCAGTGCCTGCCTTGCTTAAAACCCTGTTTCCAAGCCAAACTAAATGAAAATAGAAGCAACAAGCAGAGATGGTATTCAAACAGGCAGCCTGTACAGAGCATCACCATCTTCCTCCTCCTGGGTCTGACCATGTCACTTCCCCTGGATTTGCACTGGATCTGCTCGCTGAGACCTGTGCAATACAAAGCCCTCCTGGTAACTCTGGCATCCCTCAGAGGCAATCAACAGTCTCCTGAGCCCACTTAGTCCCAGCTTAGCTAACTGCTAGCAGATCTTAGCCTTCATGTGCACCTAGAGATGAACCACCTCCAGCTGTGACTGACTTCTGTCTGTCAAGCATTGCCAAGCAGCAAGCAAAGCCCCCCCCCCTTCATCCCTTATTCCTTCCCATCCTTCTCAACAACGCATCTGATACTCTAAGCATTGGCTCTCGCTAGCCTAGGCAGGAGTTATGCACGTAAATCCTCCAGGCAACACTGACAGACTGAAGCTCTCAGCCCACCGCTCTCCCCGGCACGATGGCTGGCACAGCAAAGCAGGCTCACTGTGATGCCCAGTGAGCAGAGCTCTGCGTGCCTGTTCCCCTCCACTGAGTGTGGAAGCTTTATCACAGGGGCTTCAGATAACATTGTCAAAACTGTATCTTTGTGTCTGCAATGAAGTGCAGGCTCTTACTCACCTCTCTTTTTATTAGATAAAAATCCTTTCAAAATTGGTAAATTAACGGCTACATGCCAGGCTTAGGGCTCTACAGACAGGAGTAGAAATCCTAATAGGGTTTGTTCCAAATTTGCTTTGCTAGTAATAACCCTAAACAAACAGGCAAATGAACACAAATGCCATATTTTATTCCTACTGTGGATTTTTACTTTTCTTTTTTATTTTATTGTAGGATATTTAGTTTCTAATGAAATATGAAATTCAGTGACGGGGAAGATTTTTAAAACATATAGCAGTAACAGATCTTAAATTTACTTTTTACAGAGTATTTTTAGAACCTTCTCCAAAACAACAGATCTCCAGCTCCCATGGTTGCCATTAAATGTCAGCATTTGACAGTTTCCATACAGTTATCTCTCAGACAAAAGTTTCTGTCTGTAATTAGGACAATAACTGCTGTAAATCTGAAGTGGCTGTTGGTAAACAGTGGCATTTTAAAGGCAGGTTACTGAAGAGACCAAGGTCTGGAAGAGCAAGGTTTGGGGGTGTCCTCCCAGGTCTGTTCAAAACCAGAACACTGTGGTGAAATGCAGCATCTTTTTTTATTTTTTTTTTTAACAGAAATAGGAAATTGGTGAAATAGAAATGTGAATCAGTTAACTGATTCACAATCAAAGCCAGATTTTTTTTTTATTGTTTACACAAGGTGAATTTTGTCAAAAGATTATTTACCCATTTAAGTTACTTTTTTGCAAAGGAATCCCACAGAGCCAAATGAAGATATTTCTCTTTCTTGCAGAAGTTGGCAGTTGGTCACATATTTCCTCAGTGGCATTCATGGAGGAGCAAAGTCAGAGGAATCACGCTTTTTTCCCTGCTCCATCCTTTCTCCTTTTCTGGTCTTTTATTCCAAGATTGGAATAATCCCAATAAGTTCTCATCAGCAGACATATTTCTTAGCCTGCAAAATCTTGACATTTCAGTGTGCTACAATTTCTCATTGGAACAAAAAGAAATACACTTTTTTCCTGTCCCAGCAAGGAATAAATGTACATCCGCATATGAGCATGAGCCAGCAGACAAGACAACTGATACGGGACATGTGGGAAAAGGACATACAGCCTTTGATCTTACCACTGCCCAGCTGCTCTCCAGCATCCCAGGAAAGTCTCCAGTCATCTCTACTGGGGAAAACTGTCTCAGTATATTCATATAGATGTATGCAAACCTGAAACTGTATGCCCCTCACATTTTGTTCTTTTCTCCTCAGATGCAGCCTTGATCCAGGTAGCCAGATTGCAGTGTAGGCTGGCTGTGTTGTTATTCAGAAGTGGCAAGGTGCTAGAAATCAGATGTTGGTAAACTTTAAAGTGCAACGCAAGTTGTTTTCAGTACACTATGAAATCCTACCTAAAGTTTAACATGTAAATATCCCCCATCATCCACCTACAAGCTTCTCAAGTCTTGCCTGAATGACAAATTGAGGACCAACACCTGTCCTTTGGTATAAGCTCCAAGTCTTAAGAGCTTTGCAGAGGTACCTTTAATGTTTTTGGTGTACTTCAATAGGATTTTGTAGTTGCACTTGTGACACCACAACTGAATTCAAATATACCAACAGAGCAGCAGCTAGGGCAAGCAATTCTTCTGATGCTCAGAAAGCAAAGGTATTTTACAATATAAGAACCAAGTCCCAATTTAATGTGTTCCTAAAAGAATTGCAATTTTGAGAATGTATAAAAGAAAATACGCTGGACATGCTAATTGCATCTTCTGTCCTCAAAGACCAAAAGGGAAACCAATTATCACATACACTCAACAGGCTGCAGCACCAAAATACCCATCAGCATAAGGCAGCAGCTCCAGCAGCATCAGCTTATGTCTGTTGTCTTTGTGCAATCAGCAGTTGAAAAAAGTTTGCTTGAAGAGATAGCACAGGAGGGAAAACACAAGTGAATACAGCTGGCATTTCAACCAGAGTTCATCAAACATTGCAGCTGAGGACAGGTTTTTTTTTTGTTTGTTTGTTTTTTTAAAGAAATACACAAGAGACAAAGAAAGTTGTCTCTTCCTGAGCTCCCCCTATCCCTGCAGACCACAAACCCATTCAAGGACTTCTCTGAGTCATGGCCTGAGTGTGCGCTTTCCCAGAGCAAAGGCACCCAGAGCAATCCCATTAAAGTGGAGCCAGAAGAGAGGACTAGCTTTTTCACATGCTTCAATGGCTGACAGCAATTTCGTTTCCATTTGGCCACCTGGTATTCAGCCCAACTCCTCTCCTGAAAGTGTCTAGAAAAATTAAACGGGAGGAACAGCACACTTTTGTGAGAAAGCGAGGACGAGGGATTGCAGTCTTGCACAGATTCTACTGAAGCCCTTTTTGAATGTGGTTGTGCTTCACAAGACATAGCAATTAAGCAGCACTTGCAGAGTACCTCCTCCTCCAGCCTGCACCGGCACCAGGGAGGGCAGCAGCTGCCACATCGCCCCTGCTCGAGGCTTCTAGTCGTGCAGGCAAAATTGAATTTTGCTGCCCATGGATCAAGCCTGGGTTGCTCCAGCTGGTGGGAGCCAGACTTGCTGTTCCTGCTACCAGGGATGGGATAGCAGAGAGACAGTCAACAACAGCTGGTGCTGGGACCAAGCCATCTCCTCCATCACACATATGCCTTGCCCCGTCCCTTAGACCCCAGCCTGGCTCTCCAGGGCTCTGGCACCAACGAGGAGGCAGAGCAGAGCAGCAGCTGCCGGGGCTGCCCCTGCCTGAGCACCCTTCTGCTTTGCCCAGAGCTGCTCTTGTTTTCACACCTCGATCTAGCAAACCTGTAAAAACCAGTACAACTCAAGAGTGGAAGAGAAAACAAGAGGATCTCTTTTACAAGGTTAAGAATGTTCTCAAAGCAGTATTTTATTAGCCTTCCTAAAAAATGAGAAATAATTGCTATGAATACAGTGGTGAGCAAAGCAGGCAGAAGCTGGATCTATTATGAGTAGGAGCTTAAAACATTACAGCCAGCTCTTTAGGTCAAGAAATATAGTTAATTTTCATGAAGAAAATGAAGTGTCCAGCTTGCTTTTGGACAAATCATGTATTTTATGAGAAGCATTGCAGTCCATTTGCTTTTAATTTATTCCAATGACTTGAAAACCCATATGTATTTTGTTTTATACTAAAGAAACAAAAGATCTTGACGATGACGAACAAATACAAAAGAAAATCTATGACAGCTGGCAAAGGGAGGAAGATGTAGAAATAATCATATCAAGAACCAAGCACAACAGAAGTTAGTCTCTATGCAAACCAACAACCACAGTTTCAGAAAACATACCCAAAGGAGGAAGGAAAGGGATGCAAAGTTGCCCTGGCCTGACAGGACACGCACCCCTTGGGCACACATCACAAGCCCTGCCAGAGGGAAGGCTGTGGAGAACCAAGCAAGGGGCATTCCGCTCCTGCAGACAGCTACATGCACATGGACTTCAAGCTAAATTCAGCTTCAGCGCCAGCGTCTCTTGAGTTCAGGCAAGTTAATAGGTGGGCAGATTTGGTCCTGCTGACATTAATGTTAATTTTTTTTCTCAAACTAAAGTTTCCAGAGACTTCTGTACTGCCCTGCTTACACACTACCTAATGGATGGGACAGCCCAGTCAAGGTGCCAGCACCACTACACTTTGTTCACAGGGAGGCAGATCTCAACATATTCCACCCACTTACAAAATCCTCCAAAGGCAAAACTTCCCCCCCCCCATCTGTCATCACAGAGGGACACTTGCAGAGCAGATATGCTTAGAAAGCATCAAGCACGCAAAGCAATTTTTCACTACTACTGTGCCACTTTTGGACAGTGCAATGGATTCTGTAACTTCCATGTCCGGTTGCGTTTTGTTCTTTCAGAGATTTAAAATACCTGCTCTTGCCAACCACACGAAGACTTAGCAGTCTCAAGCAACTTAGATTAGCTGACTGGTTGAAGTAAAATTGTATTTTATAGAAACCAACAGACCCAAACATCCTTTATCCTTACCCTTAAATCTGATACAGGGCTTAAAAGATTATAACTTCTCCAGAACATACAAAAACCATGAGAGGCAGCCCACTGCCTGTAGTGAAAAGGCTCATTTCAATGGGCTTCATATCAGATAGCCGCTTAAATCCTGAGGCTGGCTGGCAGTGACTGACCCTATCACACGAGGAGGTTACCTGACAGACCAGGTGCAGAGCTCATCTAGGCAGGACTTACTGGCTCATCCTCAGCACAGTTCCCTGCACCCTTGCCAGCAGTAAGATCTGGTCTTGACATTTTACCCTCAAGTCACCCACCTCTTGTAGAGTCCAGACTTTTCTCTCTCACTTTCCTGGAGGTGAGCAATTCAGTATCTGGCTGAAGACCATTTTAAAACCTGCAGTACCTGAAGCTCTGTTACATAAAGCAAAACATTTGCTATAAAGTTAGCCCAACAAACACAAACATAAGCTAGATATTTTTCTGCCAGGGTGGATCCCATCACATGTTTTATGATCAGAAATAACACAGCAATAACTTTCTCTCTAATGAGCGCCTTCTGGATTCCTATCAGTGCTACAGCTACCTGGAACGAGAGTCATCCCGAGCATGCGTCTCCTGTCCTCTGTTAACCCAGACACATCCATATTTTGAACACTTACCAGAATATGGTCTAAGCAAAATAAAAACACCAGAGAGGCTTCTCCATTGAGTCCAACAGGCTCTGACAAAGACCACCTTTGCAACCAGGTAGTACTTCTCAGCACAAGCATCTTTATTTACATCCTAATACAAGAAGTTTCATCAAAATTAATAGGTTTCTCTTAAGAACAGTAAAAGCAGTTCCACGTTAAAGAGCGAGCCATGGGTAGGACACAAATGTGTCCTACCACACTTTCCTATCTGGCAGCCAGATTTGAAGGATTACCTTTTACCTCGAGCGTAATTTTTCAAGATAAAGCTGCCTCTTTCAATTTTTTTGATCACAGAAGAGATGCTAAATTGCCACAGATGGTCATTTGTTTTCATTTTGTGTGTTTTACACAGTACATTTTACAGATTATTATAGTTAATTAAATGTAACAAATAAAATTAATTTCAAATTCAAATATTGAGCCTGCTTAATCTTCACAACACGCCATTACTATCGGGGTAGCACAGTTTGCATATAATAGGGAGAACAAGGTCCTTTGGCAGTCCTGTCACAGACCAGCTGCTGACTGGCAAGTAGCTTTATGACTTGAAATTCAGAGGAGCCGACTGCCACCCATGTACAGGGTGCTCAGCATCAGATAATATTAGGCCCCTGGTTTCTTTACAGTAAGAAATAGTATTGCCAATTTATTTTACAAGGGCTTTTTCAGAATTGTTCATATTCATATCTTGTTCTCTTCTTCCTGAGCTCTATTTGCAGATTCTGTTATTCAAATGCACTTTCACGAAGGTGAAAGATAACAAATAGAGCCAGGCATGTGGTACTTCACAGGATAGAAATACAATTCACCTCACTATAAGAGGACTGCAATAGGATTTAAAAATGCCCAATTTACAGAGTCAGCAAAACTGTAGTTTTAAAGAAAACTTTAAAAACAAGCACTTAACCCACTCCCCCCACAAAAGTGTTACTTGAGGGAAATAATGAAAAGAAATAAAAAACAAAAACACTACCCATAATGTACTGCACTACGTATTTCAGTTAGTGCTCTCCATATGCACATATCTGATCTTCTTTAAGCTCAGAACTCAGTAATATTTCCAAGCACTATTCCAGCAACCAAATTGGGTTGTAGACATGCCACAATGCTTTTTGTAGAGGCTGGGGCAGGGGTGGAATATAGGAATACAGGGTGCAGAAAAGACTGGGGATAAAACGCAACTGTGGTATCTTTTGCCCCTGGATAGCTGCGCAAGCCCAGGCTGCTATAGGCAATCCTGCAGCTCTACCTAAAATCCAGGACTGCAACAACTCAGAATCTTTTTTTTTTCCTCAGGTAGAAGACAAAAACAACATACAGGGAAGATTTTTTTAAATGTTAAGAAAGCAGTTTGTACATTATTATAAAGTAAAAAGTAACAGAAAAAAAAATTAAAAAAACGGCTAACATGCTAACACTACTTGTCTGTCTCCCCACTGTGAATGAATAAATTTCAAGACGAATGTGCATTAAGTAGGAAAGAAATGTTAAAGGCACCACCCCTCAACCAGGTGGAACTAACCTTGCCTCTTGCATTTTCCCAGAAATTAATGAGGACTGATGGAAGGTGATGGAAGGTGAAGATATGGAACACTGTATCTTCAGTAATGCACAGAGATTTCTCTACCAGACTAAGATGAAATAATTTACCATCCAAGATTTAACATCCGTACCTGTCCATTCCTCACTAACATGCCCTTTTTCCCTTAATACAATCACTACTGGTGTGACCTTTCAAGTTCCCCATACAATCTGTTGTTAATTCGTCTGAGTACTTCATCGCTTAATATATCTTCTTTTAAATGTCCTACAGTTAAATCTTTTGCTATAGAGCTGCTTTGTCTATACATTAAAATAAAACTCTATACCTTTCATTAGTGTTATTACTATATACATGAACTGTTAGCAAGGTTTATAAAACACAGTGGATTCCTCTAGGAGAAAGTTAGAAAGAGTTTTGTAAATTGACGGATTGCTGACATTTGGAAGATGGTATATGAAAAAAAAACAGCTTGGGTTGGCTTGGGGGGGGCAGTCTGTGCTTGTTTGTTTTTGTCTGTTGTACAATTTTTCCATCAGCTAAAAAGCTCAACAGCCCACAAATTTTAGGGTACTATTTTTTTTTTTCAACGGGACTAGAGCAAACAATGAAGGAATTGCTTTATGAAGCTAGACCTATCCATTTGCCCAGGCATTCCAATACTTCACTTTGACTGCAGATCCTGAACATCTCAACAGAGACTGACTTTCAGAAAAATGAGCCCCAGCCCCTTAGCTACCAGCTACTTTTAAAAAGCATCAATCCAGAAGTTTGCCCCTCCCAGAAGAGCTGCATTCCCACTGGTGAGCGAAGCAGTCCCAGGCCCCACCAGCACTTGGACAAACACAGGAAGAACATGAACATGTTTGTAGAGAAGAGGGAAGCACCATCAAGGCAAGATTCAGTCTGGATTGTGTTCAAATTCTGGAGCAAAAGAGGAGTGAGCACTTTAACCGCACCATTATGACCCTCCATGGATGTAGCATCACCATGGTCTTACATTTTTCTCTTTCTTCACAGAAAGAAGATGCATACATGCAGAAAGCCAACCTTCTTAAAACAGTATGATGTGCAACACCACTGGTGGACTGCTACAAAGGTGACCATGAGTTCCTCACATGTGCCTTTCTCAAGAATATCCAACAGCCATTAAGGTATGTGGGACATACTGCCCCTTACCAGTTTCATCACACCTTACCCATTCCTGCAACCTTTACATTCAGCTGGACTTTCCAAATAATCTGTTGTGAATTTGATTTTCCATTTAACAAATACTTACATAATATTTTATGAGTATTTTTTCCTTATTCATTAATCGTGATGAACACATCATGAAATTCTCTAATGTATTCATTATTCAATATTATTCAAACATTTTGTCAGCAAATAATTCTTGGTTTATAGGTCATTCGAATTGCAAATTGTAACTATTATAGTCATAGTTTGCTGTTTATTTTTTAACATATGTAATTTATTTAACTTAAGTAATGCATACAGCCAATTTAATCAATGTGCGGTGAATTTCAATTTGCGCATTTGGCTTTAATATTCTTAGTTACATAAATCATGCACTCAGGAAACTGAAAATAATAATATGGGACTTAAGTGAATAATTGGAACCACATGAACTAGTTCCACAGAAAACATGAAAATAGTCACGTATACAAGCAAATCTAAATTCACTTTCCAAATCATGTGAACATTTGCAACTCTTTTTTCCCTTTCTAATTCACTCTGATACAGTCAATTTGTAACAAAACCATGCCAGCAGCTACAGCAGACATTGCCAGATTGCTTTCCACTTCCTCCTCTGTATCCTTATTTAGGATATTAAATAACCCTGGTCGCTATTAACTTTTCTTCATGCAGTATCTCAGAAGATATCTGACCGCCACATAGAGCAAAAGACCTTCAACTTCCACAGCATTTGGGAGGCAAACTGCAATTAGTGGTTACCTGAATCGATCATAAATAGCCTAGGACAGCTCTAGTTACTTAAGGTTTTTGATTTTATTATAAGACCAGAGATAAAACTATAATGAGGTTCAGTGATAATAGGAAGTTGGTCTTCTGGGACTTAAAATTGAAGTAAGTAGGCAGAAATTAAATGTTTATCTAGCAGATTCCTGTTTGTCCATGCTTTAATGTATACCTCCACCCATGCTTCTACTGCAATTAGGGAAGAGCCTGAATTAGTCTGATCATCCTCCTTCAAGGAGGGAAAGGAGGGAAAGGAGGGAAAGGAGGGAAAGGAGGGAAAGGAGGGAAAGGAGGGAAAGGAGGGAAAGGAGGGAAAGGAGGGAAAGGAGGGAAAGGAGGGAAAGGAGGGAAAGAAAGAGTGAAGCTGACAGTCAGTCAATCTCTTACCAGCATGACTTCTCCTAGTGAAAAGACCTTACTTGGAACTGGCAAAGGACTAAAACCTACACTACCTCCACAGCTCTGAGACTTCCTCCTTTAATTGAATCCAAGGCAGAAAACACAGCACAACTATGCACAAGCAATCTGGAATAAGTTTATATGTGCTCACCCGTATCAATACATTGTACAGTCTACAAATGAGTGATGATCTGGAAGCAAGAACAAAGATATTCTGTGTTATATCACTGAAGTCAGGTTCTAACAAAAAACACAGCCCTTGCCCTCTGTAGGCAAGCCTAGAAAGGGGTTTCAGACACACAAAATTGGTGCTGAGATTCAAAGAGCTGGGTTAATCATGAGGAAAAAATCAGCCATAGAAAATCTAGATCAAAAAACTTGCATTCCCTCCCCTCTTCTCAAGCTGTGGAGCTGTTCAGACATGCAGGGTTTTGCTTGAGGCTGCTCTCTTAGAGGATGCACGTTTCACAGATGTCGCATCATATCCCAGACAGATCAACAAGTAAAAAACTGTAACCACCACTGCACTGTTAAACCAGCATTTAAATGGACAGAATTGTGGTTATGCACATGAATCAAAATGGGCTTTTTTGAGTGAAGAAGCAAAATAAAAGCAACTTCTGCAGTCAGGTTTTGTGCAGATTCATACAGATGCTGTTGTGTCTCGTAACAATGCCAAAAAGTAATGACATAAGACTTTCACACTGGTGTAGAATATACAAATGGTCAGTTCGGTAAGCAACATCCATTAGAAAGACCGATCCTCATAGACAAGTTCTTCTGATGGCAATTACAGAAGAGAAAACAGACTTTGGGGGTTGCCCTGACGTTGGGATTTTGGGTCTGAGGAGAAAGGCAGAGTAGGAAAGTTGAATAGCCCTTCCAAGGAATTACAGGGGCAGTCAAGCTTGAAGAAGATTAGATAGGAAATGGCATGATCTAAGTACTCTCTCTGCTCTGAAATGATAGATAGATAAAGTAGAGTTCTTCAAAGGGTTCCAGACCACTACATCCAGGATAGATTCACCCAAACGTAACCCACCCAGGCATCCAAACCTTCTGCATGAATGAGTTAGGTACACCATTGCATAGCATGAACTCCACTGCAAGGGGATACAGAACTCACTAAACTCTTTCCTAGATTTCAACACCCTAAATTTCTGCCCCTTTTCCAGGTGGTAGCATCAATCTGCTTAGCTCACGCAGGTGGGTGAATGCCAAGGTGAGAAACACAGCCTGTACCTATCAATTCTCGCCCACAGCACCATGTTTGCAAAACAGAGAAGGAAGAACACAAGCTTTTGTGAGTTGTTTGCACGAGGGGTTTCACATGAGAGCTCAGAAAGCCTTCAGCACATGCCATTTCGTGCAGGAATGGCCTGTTGTACTGACAAAAGCAAACTGGTCCTGCCTAATTCCCTCCACCAAATTATCTACTAATGTAGCCCCATTTTAAAGACAGGCAGACAGGCAGGTGGCACAGAGGCAACACAAGTGGAACCACCCTTTCTTCATACTGTGCAGCTGGACTTTAAATTGCGGTCCCTGCAAGCCTCTCCAAGGGTGATGCTAGCCTGCATTGCTGTACAAAAAAATGTTCATTGCAAAGTCTTTCTTCCTTTTCCACTTGAATCTTTCTCCTCATTCTACATGACAAAATCTGAAATCCTTACTAAATGCCATGACACACTGAGTTGTTATTAACAAGCTTACTGGAGCTGTGAAACAGGATTTCCATTACATAAATCTCTTACTTTCCCCATAGTACAACAGGATACCATCCTAAGTATCTTATAATGCCCAGTGACCTACCTATTGCCTTGTAACAGAAGCAATCATATCTGATTTGCCCTTTATGAATTCTCCAGCTGTCTTGATTCATTAACATACTGTTAAGTGTTCCTTGTCTAGCAGTGAAAACGTCCTGCTCTCCCATCTCATAAGTAGCCTCTCTCCATTCAGCTCCTTGTTTAATCAATGCTAATTACATAGTCCTGTGATCATCTCCTGAAATTAGCACAAATGGTAACAAGTTCTTTGATTGCCAATGTTTTTGTAAATGTTATATTAAAAAAATAGCACTAAAATAACAGCATAGATGAAATTTGTATTAGAACCATGCATGCTGTTTCAAAATTCACAACAAGGATGGCATGCAGAATGGAAGCCCACTGCCATTCATTTCAACTGATTCAATTAACAGTGCACAAAGAAACCCACCTACTTCCAGTTTGGAAAAGCGCTTGTGATGAAAACCACAATCTACAGTGGGTATTAGCAATAAGAGAACATGACATTACAGCTGCAAATTCTCAATGTCATTTTTTAAGACAAAAAATTGATTTAGTTATAACCTCATTAATTTAGCAATATTTGGGGATGGGGAAGAGAAAAAACATTGTAAGCAAATTTCAGAATGTTGTCCAGAGATTGCTAAAAACCAAGGCATTTCATGAAGATTGCTTCACATTTCTAATCCTGCAGAATTATGTAGCACCAGTCTCTGCACAATACAAAAGCCATTACCAAACAGCTCCTGTGAGAACTTACAAAAAAGACTAGAACATGCCTGTTTGGTACTGAAAGTCAAACCTCTACAAACTCCTGCTACCCAACAGGAGCTAAATAACTAGAAAAATATAGGACAGGACATTTCGATATACAATGAGATGGGAAATAAATGACTATCCAAGATACTAAGAAAAATGAATGAGGAATGAATTGTGTAACTGGGTCAAGCCATTACTTCTGAAAAGACTTGGGAGCCTGGTGGATAATTTAGAGTGATTGTCTAAGACAAGAAGCAGCTTATTGGAGAAAGTTTTTATGAAAATGGTGTCTTAAATATTTTACTGTGAAATAATAAAACAAATTCCTGAAGGATGACCAGCTCCAAAGATAGGGCCACTGAGATGAGCGATTAACACACCTCAACCGAAGGCCCTACAGGATCCTACCCTGACCAGGAAAAAAAAAAAAAAAAAAAAAAAGGATGAAATCCCAATGCCTCTGAAGTCAGAGGCAAAATCCCAACTGGCTTCACTCTAGCCCAGTTCTCACCAACTGTCCAGTCAGATGTTTCCAGTTTCCTCAGCCAAGTTGCCCTGCTGAGGACTAGTTCTGAGTCATAGCATCATTAAGATCATACTCTATGGGATATGGATGGAAATTCATGACAAATTGATTCAGTTTCCTAATTTGACACTGGCCACCATTTCTGTATGGTCACTCTTCTACTCATTGCAGGAGTTAAAAAAAAAAATAATATGCCCTTTCTCCCATCAGCTCTTATTCTTCCTTAATTTCTCTGTAAAGCACTGTGAGATGGGAAACATCTTAGCAGACATGCCAAAAACCAAACACCATGAACCTTCAATCTAGTTTGGGTCCTCCATTTGTTAAGATAGCACATTTGCACATTTCTTATACACATGGCCTTACTTTTGTTCCATTTTCGAAAGGAATACAGAACACTTAGAACACAAAATATGGCAGTGCCAGAAAGCAGACCTAAAACCAAGCAATTATCCTCATCTTCACAACGTTATTTTGAAGCACATGTGACTGACATTCAACATTAGAAATCCCTCTGCAAGGACAATGAAACATCAGAGCAGCACAGGTTATCTAAAAGTAAGGAATTTGTTCTTAATTTTTTTAAGAACAAGTTGAATTGCTTTCTGTTAGGACTGGTCCAAGTAATACTTGTTCACCAACTCACCTGCAGACCATTCTTTCTACCCTATGGTTTCTATAAAGGTTTTTCTGAATGCTCAAGGATTCTGGATAAAAGGCAGGAACCTGAAGACTCATTACTGTCAACAGAACTTCAGAAGTGGGCTGGCACAAATACATATAGTCAGAGATTAAAAAAAAAAACTGACACTGACCAAATGTGGCTTCTGAATCAGGTTCAAAGCTTCTTTGTCTCCACAGATTATCTAACAGAAACGCCAATCAATGGTTACTGCCGTACTACCCCATTTCATTTCTATCTGCAACATTATTATAGGTGAAAGCAAAAGCCTCAGGACAGCACGTTGCTCTGTCAGACTGCAGCACAGCAAAGAACTTCTGGAAGCTTTGAGCTCCTCATCTGCGCTCCAAGCACCTACCAGAGCTTCCAGATGTCCTGGTGAGCCAACCACACACAGCAGTGCCAACAGCACATGCAAAGCAGTTGTCATGTGCAAATGACATCCAAGGGCTTTTTCTTTTAGTTTCCTACTCTTCCGAAACAAGATGAAGACAGACAGAGGCAAAATATCATTTAACTACAGAAACTGCCAGTGAGCAAGAGGTTATTTGTTGTGCAAGCAAGAACTGGCTTGTGAATTTTAAACAGATGTAATGGTTAATTAATGCTTAATATTCCCTTGCAGCATTGGAGATGTGAACTAATAACAATTCTGACCTCTTGTAGAGGACAATTCAGTGTCCAACACCACGATCATTTTACAAGAAACTCAAATACAAACCACCTTGAAGCTTTTCCTAAAGGGAAATGTATCCTTGGCCGCTAGACATGTCCACTGCAAGACTTCATACACCCGTGGGACATGACAAGCTGATGGGAAGAAGGCTCCACAGAACTGCACAGTTCCAGTCACCCATGACGGAGAAATTCACATCGAAAGGAGTGCTGAGAAGGATAATCTAGGAGACCAAGCAAACTGAGATTCGATTTTACAAGATGAAGGTAGCAAAATAACTGACTCCTAAATACATCGGGCGAAAGCACCAGGGAGGCAGAAAAGCTATTTATACAGCCTCAGGTAACCATGGGTACCTTTGGGGTGGGAATGAGAAGATGGCCTCCAGTCATCAGAGCCCAGTGGTTCTGAGGGAGCAGCAGTACTGGGAGCCTGGATCCAACTGCTTTCACAATACACCTTGATAAAATTAAGGGGAGTATGTGACATGTTTGCCCACTACAGCAGAGGACTTGATCCAAAAGCATCCCCATCCCTCCACACACCCAGGCATCTGACTATCTATACTCTGAATCTCCCCATTTCAATTAATTGGTTGCACTCCACTATTTCTGAAAAGTATCAGCCTTTAAAGCCTCAGGAAGTATCTACAGAAACAATTCTGTCATACCCTCAACACAGGAATGTTTCTATGGTGACTTTCTAGCACTTCATTGGATTCCCTTTCCTAAACGCTCAGGGTACTCCCACACCACCCCGCAATCCCAAACCCTAGGTAAACCAAAATGGAAAACTCAGTTTTTCTATACCCAAATGTAAAGTCAAGCTCTAAATACACATTCGCTGTATACCCACGCATCACACCTCCATGGCCCGAACATGTTCTAGGGCAATGCCGGATGATGTCACGTCATCCAACCAGTGGCAGTGACACAGTCAAAGCTATCTTTTGCTATATATACACCATGAGCTCACTTGAGCCTGGAACATCAGAGTATTTTGTCTTGAAATACCACCTTCTCCTGGAGCATTTATACTCACAGGCTGTTCGCAGATACTAGAGCACAGAGTCCACCTAAATACGGAATAACTACAAAAAAGATAAGCCTTCATCGCTGCCTTCTGCCTTCTTTTTTTTTTTCCAGTATACTTTCTCCCCCTTTTCTAATAAGAAACCCCTCCATCCTCCTCATTAACCTCCCTAAAAATATCATTCTGACACGAGCGAATGCCTTCTGAAAGGGCCAGTGCTGTCAGAGCAACCTGACAGACCCCACGAACACTCCCAGAACATTGACCTCTCAGAAGCCTATTCACCTACACAACTTGCACATCCTTATTTGTCTGCTTTCAAGTCATTTAGTCATTTGTTGATAAGCAATTATTAGATCTTCCAGGGCATGTGGAACAACTTATCCTTGTCTTCGACTCACTATTAGCTCTGAGACCTTCTGAATGGTAGTGCATTCCCCTTCCCATCTGCCTGATCAAACAGTTGATAACCAAGATTTACCATGGCATTGATAAAGCCAGCACTGTGCATGCTGGTGTGTAAACAGGTTAGGTGGTTCCCTCACTGCCTATTATTTTCTTAAGGGCCCAGAACATGAGGATATTTCTTAGAAATTTAGTAGGGCCCCAAGATGCACAAAGCCTTCACAGGTGCCTGTGAGCATTGCTAAATCAGGCCATCCTTTCTTCCTCTTTTTGCACATTAAAGATTAATACCTTCTTTACTACAGAATTCTGTTATTCTGTCTCCTTCCATCC
>NW_008824034.1:2388479-2419766 GCF_000699105.1 Pygoscelis adeliae | reverse complement strand
CCTGCTGAGTTGAACACACCACTATACTTTATTTTCAGTTTTGAATATCTTCTGGCAAAGGTAACGTTAACAAAACAAAAGTTCTTGCAAGCAGCAGCTGTTGTGAGTAGCATATATCCTGTGTAACTGCTTAAAGGAAATAATATGGACTGTTTCCTCTGGGAAATATGTATAAATGGAGAGGTCTTGGATGCGTAACTTCAACAGGAATCTGAACCTAAGGCTCCCCTTACAGTCATTTGGGGATATTCTTATTAAAGAAGGGTACGCTCTGCCTAGCAAGGCTGCAATCACAAACCCTCTCTCAGTGCACACAGCTTTCAACAACCACAGTGGTCATTACAGCAAATAGCCCTAGCCCGCTCCTCCCACACAACGCTCCACTTTAAGCTTTCTGTACAAGACACTTTTTAAGCAGTTTACCTTTTCAAGGGCTTGTCCATTTGTATACAAAACCACTCCTCTGTTTAAAACAACACGGGGGTTATGGGCCAGCCTCACAGTGTCGCAGCCACTCAGAGGAAATCCTGATGCTCCGTGATTAACCCATGCCACGGTGCTGGTTGTTCTAGTATCTACTAATGCACGGAACAGAGCGTCAACTTTAATTTTGAAATTCTGTGATGCTGTCACTTTGTGTCACAGTATTAAGTGTTTTTGATTATTTGATGTCAGCTCAGTTTACTTAAAGCATTCCCACTACTTGCATTTGCTTTCCATCAAAATGTGTCAGAAATCTCTTAGTGAGAACCATTCTTAACCCAAAGGGGTTAGCAGGACCCAGCTGCAACTGCCGGTGGTCACAACATGCAATGTTTACTTGGTAGGTTCTCCGAGAACAGCTGTCCTCATCACAGCATCATTCCCACTGGAACGAGTCTGGTCCTCAAGAAACCCATTCTGGATAGCTTTTACATGGAAGCGTTTCCAATGACCAGGGCTGCCCGCACTATGCATGAGGCAGGCAAGCTGGCCATGTTGCTGGCTGCCCAGGCCTCTTCAGCCAGGCAGAGGGTTTACTTTCCCAGCACTGTACCCTTTACAAGGGAAATACCTCACTTCAGTGTGTAACAAAACCTCGCTCAAGCATTGCCAGCTTTTCAGTACAGTAATGGTACCAGGCAGCAATATTTTCCATTCACTTGTTTCATTATAAAAATGACATGGGGGTTTTTTGTGAAGATGGGTACTACAAGAGCTGGAGTCTCCCCTCAGATACATGCCCTAAGAATGAGAAGCAAGTGATGGTAATTGACTTTCAGCTTTTCGTCTCATTACTCATTCATTTCTACAACCTGAATTCACTCTCCTCTGCTCAACCAGGGAACATTAACAGCCTTCTCAGAGCATCCTGGAAGCAAGAAACATCAGGTAAAATGCACTCCCACTGACATCCAACTTTCCTGGACCATGAAAATCTGCACAGCCAAGTGATATGCTCTAGTACTGAACTTGAACACAAGCTGCAGGGTTAGATGAACAAATCACTGAACACCACCAAAATTATTATGAAAATGAGTAATAACCTGTTCTTTAAAGCTCTCCTGACTTTAAGTCCTGACCTCCCAGTGCACTGTTAGCATTGATAAAGTTTCCTTTCTGTCAAGGAAACTACATTCATTGTAAACAGATTCATGCATGATCAGAATCAATCATCTGTGTTTTCAGGGTGATCCTGGACACGAACTGAATGCCATTAGAACAGGATAGCTGAAGGAAGTCGACAGTGAAAAGCCTGCAGAAAGTAGGATTATTTTTTTTAATAAAGTCAAAGTTAATTAAAGAATAACAGTGTTCTTAAATTACTAAAAGATTTAATTTACTCCGGAAACACCTGAATCATCATTAACACTATAAGGATCTCTTTGCATTAATTCATACCCAAATTCAAGGCTTTGCATTTTGTTAAGCTTCTTTCTTCCTGTTCATATTTGTACCCTATTAAACTTCAGTACAGGTGCATATGGGTTAGTAATCACATTTTTATATTTTGCATGCAGATTAGTCCTATTCGAATCTGCATAAATTTGTTATGCATCACTGCAAAAGTGAATGCTCAAGCAACTTTTATTTTTATCTAATCAAATCACCGACTAATGAAAAATGAGCAATATTTTTGCACAAAGGTGCACTCGGGCAGACTCCAGGGATCCCTGGGAACAGGAACATTTACCACTCAGTAGGACTACCAGGCACGGGTCTCTCTGGCCTCATGGTCAAAGCCTGATCAGGATCAGCCACATCCAAAATGCCAGTGTTACCTTCTGCAGAAAGATTAAATCAAGGTTTCCACCACAGGATGGACCCAGAAGGGGCTTCTACAGAACTCCTCACCTAAACCTTAGCGTAGTCAATTGAGACTTGGTAGACTGTGATCGAAATCCCTCCTCCAGTATGGAAATGGACAAGTCTCTTGCTGAATTTTCAGGCTGTGCAACAAGTACCACATCTTTTCTTCTAAGATGAGTAGCTGCAACAAGAGGAGCTGAACCTCAGGCAAAAAACCAGTTCATTTAATTAAACTGCCAGCAGTCACACATTGGTAGGTAATATTAAGCAGTTTACTCTGGAAGTAACAAGACAAAGCACACACCTTCCACTGCTGAAATTGTATTAAACCATTTTAAAAGAGACTTTCCAATGAAATAAATATGCATAAACTGGCATGACTTCTTAGTACAATTGGCAGGATCTAGTCCAGAAACAAGTCTGCTGGTGGAGACAAAGGGGTTTTTTTAAAGCGAAATGTAAAAGACACAACCACTTGGAAATGTCATCCTGAAGCAGGCAATAGTATCCGGATGACTTATAATCCATCTACTCCCTCATGTGTGCTCCTGTCCATGCCCTCACCCTTCAGCCAGCAGAGACGTCAGAGCAGCTGATGGGTACAGCCCTTGCTCAAAAAGCACCGTGGACAATAATGAGAAAGCAAGAATGGAGACAAGCAGTTATAAATTTGTGCAAAGTGATTTCAGACCTAAACTTGAACAGAAGGCTTGATCACCTCCAGAGTCCATTTCTCCACACAGCAAAGGCCAGCGGCTGAGGAAGCAGTTGGATACAGAGCACTTGAGGAGTCCCTGGAGGGGAGAAGGCACTCCACTCGCCCATCCCACCCCCAGCTATCACGCCATACCCAGCCACCCCACAGCTTTAGGCAAATCTATCTTTCCTCATCCCAGGAGCTAAAGGAACACGGGTATTGCGATCTGCAAAATCTCTGTAAATTACCATGGGGCTGGAGTAAAGGAATCGTAGTGCATTCACCTGAGCAGCTGCAGCAGAAGCAACAAAGGCTTGAACGGATATGGATACGATATCACATGCAGATCATTTTAACATCTGCCTCACCATGTAAGAGAACATCGTGCACTGATCTCATCTTCAAACTCACGAAAATGTTACGACCGTGCTGCTCTCTCGGAAGCACGCTCTGCTCATTTCCTATTATGCAGCACAAACAGCAAGGCAGAGCGGCTGCACCCTATTTCAAGTTCAAATCAGCAAGAGAGATGCTTAAGTAAAATAACTACAGCAAAATTAACATGCAGCTACACTTTCCATTCAGCTCCGCTACTGGTATCTCCTTTCCATGAAAGGAAAGCAAAGGAGGGCCCCGCAGACCCAGTCTCCCGCAGCAGCACAGGGTCCCTAGGGTTTCCGACAGGAGCAAAGCCCTGCAGCCGTCCCTGCTCTCAAGGCTCCCTCCTCCTCTATACCCCTCCCCGCAGGCAAGCGCCCACCACTGTAACTCCTTAATTGCCATTTCTCCTTGTTCCACATGAATTTGTTTAAGGGATTTTAAAAAGAGGAATTTGAAAGAAATTAAATTAAGGCTTAGGAACAAGCAGCAATTGGCAATAAACAAGTTCCCCAAAGTGTGAGAGAGTTTGTCCTCCGCACTCACAGCACATTTCAAGGTCAATTACACTCCCTAACGAACCGCTTAGCCACAGCCAGGCTGCAGGAGTTACACCAGGCTGCAGAAAAGCACAAATAGCTCACATTCATGCTTCTGCCAGGCTGAGATCAAAACTCATTCCTCTCCAGCAAGGAAGGCTCTGGACCCACGATGGAAGCTAAAACTCTGCAGCTCAACCCTTGTCTTGACAGCACAGCCATCCTACTTCACCCAACAGATCCTTCCAGAAACACTTTTTTTTCTTTCATTTTTTAATTATGTTTCTATTTGCATTTCCTTTAAAAAGCATATCATAACCCTCTCCTGACTTTCCCATCTGCCACCCCCTTCCTACCCACATCCTCCCAAGAAACACAAATATCACCACCAGCTTTCCTAAAAAATCCATACATTGAGGTAACTGAAAACCAAATACTTCATATTAAAATATTTATGGAATTTGGTCAAGAATAAAAAATTAAAAAGCATTTTAGATACTTCACTGATCTCTTCTCAGATAATGCATGTACTTTTTCAGCTTAATTTTTACTCTCTGTAGACTTGAACAAACAGACACATTGGTAACCTAAATTGTCATTTGTCCATCTGCACACAATCACAGACAATCTGTGATTGTCTTATCTACCCACCACAGAGTGGACAACTTTTTTCACTTTCATCACAGAAAATAATCTATTTCAGAAATCAAATCCATGTGACTGGATATTAAAAAAAAAACCCAAAAAACAAAAAAAACCCAACAACTCTACATCACCACCACCAAATAACGTATTTATTTTTCTGTGGGTCAGGCGCTACACCCTGTCCATGGGCTGTGGACAGGCTGGGGAAACACAACACTTAAGCGGCTGTACCTGCCACCCCAGGATACAGTTTCTTCCCCCAGACTCTTACCATCTCATCAAGATTTATTACATGCTGCTGGGCCATTAAAAACAGATAACTTTTATCAGAAATCCCAGCATTTAACTGCCATACTTAATCCATTAATCTCTAATACATTTTAGAACAGTTTTCTTGCTGTGTTATTTAAAAGGACTAATGTGGATAAGAATCAGTTTTAGACCGACACATTACCTGAATCATTTACCAAGATAAAACATTTTTACTGATCATCACACTGCTATTCAATAGCAAAATTATTGCACATGTTTAAAAGCATTCTGCTTTAGGGAAAACAGACCAGTATTAACACAAATGCATTAAGTCTAGTTTTCATTATTGTGGTTGAATACAATGCCAAAAATGTATATAAACAACTTTAACAGTTCTAGTAAGCAATATTTGTTTAAAAAAAAAAATCATTAAAAGGACATTTATTAACCACACAATGAAATTAGTTTTTCCTTTTTTTTTTTTTTTAATAAGGGTATTGCTTTCAAATTATCGGTTTGTCTTCACCTGCAATTTACACAGCACCCAGATGAAGAGTGTCAAGTTTCTAAACACTGGAAACATTAGACATTTAAATTTTGTAATTAGCTCCATTGTTTTCAGCTACTGCAAGATTGGAGGTTACTAGGAGCCACCTCTTCCTCCTCACTGACAAACATCTGCATACAAAAGTTTGACAGAAAAAAGCAAAATAAAACAAAACACCCCAAACCCCAGAATACAAAGTATGCTATGAGGCAGCCAGAGCCAGTGAAGTGACAGGGTAAGCGTGCTCCAGCACTCCAATCCTGCACTACCGAAGCCAGGGAGAGTTTTGCTGCTGACTTAATCGAGGCCAGGATTTCAACCTACAGCATTTTCTTCTGTAATTTGAGGGATACTCTGATTAACGACAAATAATTAGCTCATTTTAAAATGGCATAATCTTCTTTGTGCACAATGCACATTCTGAAAATGGATTAGCACGGGGTCTAATGCTGGAGCCTTTCTGGCATTAAAGGATTACAGGACATCAATCTGAACTCAGCTAATTGGGACGGCTGCATCCCCTCAGCCAAATCCACTTGTTCTGCCTGTGCAGCAGGACCTGCAGGAGGGTGTGTGGAGGGGCATATGCCTGCCCACCCTGTGTGCAAATTGAATGGCTTTTGTTGAGGCTAAAACAATCGCTTTCTTCAGTGCTGATTTTTGGAAAGCCAGGCACAAGGGCATTCGACTGGACATCGCTGTTTAATAACCCCGGAGTCACAACTGCAGATGTCTACATTAACACAAGGTTTGAGAGGGTAGCAGATGGTTAGGAAGCTCTTACTGTGAAGGCCCTAACGATTTCCAAAGGTAAAACAGCAAGTAGCTTTTATGTATAAATGATACTCACCATATGGTAAGTATGATTGAAATTTTAAACAAAAAAATTAAATTATTACAGTTAGATTGAATAGAACCAAAACCAATTAAAAGTAAAGCTGAGCTTTACAATAAAGATTAGAAACAGTATATATCAATAACATTACTGCTGCCAGAAAGGGGAGCAGGGCACACACCAGAAGAGTAGTATTCTTAAGTGCTAGACACAAATCCCATTAAAATTCAGCTTGCTCCTTTGAAGATACACCCAAAGATGAGGCTGCCATTTCCAGGCACCAAAATCAATAAACAGACAAGCAATCAATAAAAAAAAATCATATTTCATTGATGTTGATTTATTAATTAATCTATTAATTTATTGATTGTGATTACAGGCCATGATTACAGCCTGATTACAGGCTGTGAATAGGTACTTTTTTATATACATAAGCATTCCACAAAAATAAATATCACGTGCACTTCTCCAGTTGATCAGAGCACCTATACACGCATATGAAGGCAGGAAATTATCAGATGTTCTTAATAAAAAATAAAAATCACATTTGCTGGTTTTCAGTAAGAAACCTGTGGACATCCTCACCATCACTTTTGCTAAAGCAGGGAGCTCTTGGTGACAAAAATGTAGATCCCTGGCAGCCTGAGGCTGCCCCGTCCTGACAGGCACCCGCAGCACCCCGCCAGCCAGCCAAGAGCTGGGAGGGCTCCCGCCGGCACCCCAGCACTGCCACCCCCCACTTCTGCATGCGGGGAGGGGGCTACCACGCAAACCCCAGGTCCTGCCCCCTCCAGGAAGGGCCTCACAGCTAATGTGATGGCTCAAGATGAGTTGTCCTACATCATGCGTGGTCAGGCCAAAAGTCTAAATGCCTCTGACCGGTGAGGTGACATTTACTGCTCTGTACCACTTCTAGCACTGAAAGAAACACTGTTCGGTTTGGTAGAGTTAAGCACGTATTTAACTTCACGCAGTAAAATCAAAATAGCTACCTGTGGATCATTAGATTATCCGCTGCCTCTTAACATAATAAGCAGTTAGATTACATGGCATCCCTCAGTTCATTAAATTAAGCCCACTCAGCGGTATGCAGTCTGCCTCTCAGAAATCTGGTAGTTTACTGAATCCTGTCATTCATTCTCTACTTTGTCACAGGCCTGTGATGAAAAACCACCTACAATTCTGGTTTTGCCAAAGTCAATCTCAAATTTCCATAGACTTTAAGGTAGCTGGACTTTTGCTGGATGTTACATGAGATAGTCACAGCAAAAACCCAGAGCTAAGCACAATTCTGGTGCAGTACCATTACAAGCTCCCAGTTCTGCAGAGGATTGCCAATAAACCTTTGTATCTTCAGCAGGTCCAGTGAGAGTTGCAAGTGAACCTTGTGCATGTGATATGGAGCCTTCGCAGATAAATTCGGCTTTGATCTTTCAGGTTCACTAGAAACCAAAGCAAAACTCAAGAGATGCATATTAAATCCAGGGGAAAAGATGTTTGCACGCATGCACACACACACGGAGCACCCAGCCTTTCTCCCCTTCCTTGTTTTGCCCCTATGCCAACTCCCCAAACGCCAAACCCCAGGTCACGTGGGTACACCGCCTAGCAATAACACAGGATTTAGAGGAAAACTCTACAAGGTTCCACTGGGCTGTTCATTATACTGTGACACACGGTCCCACTCCATGAAACACCAGCTCTGGAGAGGCTCTGTGCTATGGACCCAGGCCCCTTCCCAGGGCACAGTTCCACTAGCCCCATGCTCTGAAATGGGATCCCCAGGCAATGCTGGAAACATCAGTCCAGGTAGGCAGTCCAGTACTGACGGGCAATGTGTTTTCCCTCTCCCAGTACCAGCACCCATTCACTACCCCTGTTCTGCATTGTCTGGGAGGGAGGCAGGACCAGCCGGCTGGCCAGGTGAGATCCATGGCACAAGTATTTAGGGAGGCTGCAGCACCTGCATTTGGCACTGGCAGCTAGAGGAGTTTCAGGTGCCTCCAAAATACCTCCCCTCCGTCAGGTTTGCAGGGCACAGGAACTGAACTCGCTGTCTTGCTGTAGATGAGAGAGGGAATGGGATTATAAACCATCCTCTGGGGAAGACAGAGAGAAGCCAAAGTATGTTTTATTGATTCTTTCATTTCTGAACGTAAGTGGATAAGTGATTTCAGCCTCCAGACATTTCTTAGTCACTGTTGACTTTTACATATTCTTTCAGGGATCAGAAAGTTCATTGTTTCCTTCTCTCCCCGTGATGCATGGGGATAATGAGAGACAAGGAGCACTCAGAAGGCAATCATCTAGCAACAAACTGTAGCCAGGCCCAGGGCTGCTCTAAGAAATTTTTGTTGCTTTCATTTTAGTCCACGCTCCATTCATAGGAGAGGCTATTTCCACAAAAATACAGGTCATTGGGATAAACATTTTGCAGCAGCTTAGGGCTGAAGCAGAACATTAGGAAGACAAGTGTGTACGTCTCTGGGGTGTGACAGATGGGGCACACTCAGTGTTACTAAATCCCATTCCCTTCCTTTCAAACAACCTGCAGTGAGTCACTGTTACACTATGCCATCCCATCACAGCGTAAAAAAATCTCTCTGTAGTAACACTGGCTACGAGTCATGCATCCTTCTCTCCATGTAAGCACTGCGTGGCAGGAGTATACAGACAAACATTAAACCAGCTTTCCTTTCTGGGTAGGAAGCCATTGTGATAACCCAGAAGCAACTCTGACACCTGAAGGGCTTCGTTCTGATGGGGACAAGCCTAGGACAAGTCACCACCGCTCAGGCTGCTCATAATACTCCTGAAGAATTTCTAATTTCTCTCCCAAATTACCTCATTTGAAGGACTTAATACATTAATTACAGACTTCCCCATCAGCCCCGTTACAAACCCCCCAGCCACTCCACGGTCCCCAAATTGTTAATTACTAGTCCATACTTTTGTAAAGACTGTGGTTTTCCCCACCAGCCCATAGACACATCGTGGTGAAATACACAGGATGCTCCCAAAGATGTACTCAATCCTCTGCATAGGATTGAGCAGGCCTGAGCCACCGCACTTACTAATTAATTGTTCCCCCACTACTGAGGGAAGACACCCACTATCAGAGCCCAGCTCCAAGACGCCGCTGTTCTTATTCCTCCATCCTGATTTATACACAGCAGAGATGAGTACTGAAGAAAAGATGCCATGAGGATCTTATACTTTTAATTATTTTCTCACAGCCTTCACGTATCCTTTTTTGGATATTATTACCCTGGAGAGTATGCTAACAACCTTAAGTTGCTGACTAATTAAGTTTTGGTATACTCCAAAGCCGGTTTTTGCACACTAATTAAATTTACAGGCAGTTAGATTTGACAGGTACTATGGTATCTGCCAACGTGCCTTCATAATCAGTTAAATTATTAATTCTGAGGCAGCAGGCCATCCCCAGGCAGGCAGGGAAGCACTCCAGCAGCGGAGCTTCCCCAGGAGAGCAGCAGCCAGCGACCCTGTACCACAAGATGCTGGGCACACATGGGTGCTCTCTCCCTAGGAGAAGGCAATAGGCTGCAGTGTTGGGGAGCCATCTGAATTTCCACACAGATCTGGCCCTTAAGGGACAGCAGAGGCCAGGCAGCAGACAGGCATGGGGTGCCTCGCTTACCCCTCCTGCTACCCCCGTGACGGGCAGCAAAAACCCCCAGAGTCACGACTGCCTTGGACTGCAGATGGCATAGAATCATAGAATCATTAAGGTTGGAAGAGACCTCCAAGATCATCGAGTCCAACCGTCAACCCAACAACACCATGCCCACTGGCATCCCTCACCCCCAGCTCTGGAGAATTGCACCTCAGGGTAATTTCAAAAGGCAGGGCAAGCAGCGGGGGCCCCATCAGATACGTGTCCCCAAAAGCCCTCTCCAGAACGCTGGGCAGGCAGGATCATCCCGCACCATCCGAGCTGCCACTGCCATGCTGCTGTTTGAGATCACAGCAGCCAGAGAAATCCCCCAGCTCCGCTCCTGCGCTATCACACCTCGGGCCCTCCGCAGACAAAACGTTCATTTAGCAATCTATATGATTCGCAATGTCAAACGCCTCTTTGATAGTTCCCTTAGGACAGCTGCTCTTGCTATTTCATCTGTTAAATATTTCCAGAACCCAAAAGTCCTCAGGGAGAAAAGCAGTTATTTTGACTAACTGCTCCTCCTCCTCAACCAGTTACTGTGTTAGCTTCCTCCCACTCAAACACCAGGAGTTGATTAAGACATATGGATTATCTCAACACTACCAAGAATTTCAATTTAGAAAGTGAAATATTGACATTCTTAATATCACATTCCTCTTTCACTCAGGAGCCCTTCCTCGCATTGACACCGATCCCTGCTGAAACATGGCAACATCGCACAGACTGCGATTCAAGGGCTAGGCAGACAGGTTTTTTACGTGGTTTTTGGTTGAAGTTGCTGATGGAGTCAACCCATTACAGTTTTCTAATTCTACTGAGAAAACTACTTGCAAGTCACTCATGTATGGAAAACTTTGGGTCATAAAAAGAACTACTCATTTCCACATTAAATTTAGAATTTTGTTTTATGGTCTTCCTCCTTGTTTAAAAGATTGTTTTGTACCATGTTGGGCCTCTTTTCAATGTAACATAAACATAACACACACAAAAGAAAAGCCATAAAGGAAAATTCTACACTTGGAAATCCCTCATTTGGAAATCCTTCAGAAACACATCAGTCTTTAAAGTAAAATCTTATTTCCCGTACGTAAAAGCTTTGAAAGCTTTGTTTTGTTCTAAGTAAAGGAAAGGTGAGGTTTTGTTTTGAACTGGAACAGAAACTAAATTTAAAACGTGCAAAGTTTCCTATTAAACAGAAATCCAGAATTTGGACTGGCCCTGCTGAGATCCCACAAGCTCCCATAAAGTAGAACCACCAGTATCCCCATTCACTCTTGTTGGCATCTCATTTCACCGAGTTTCTGTTTAAGATTGATGGCCTTAAGCTGCAGTTATGTATTTAACCAATTCAAGAAGAAAATCAGAGTGAACCTCACTGACTTTTTATATCTCAAAGTACTGGGCAGATGTATTTAAGTTAACGAAGTGTGAACTCATGTGAAGTACTGCAAAATAAAACCACAAACTCTCAGACTCAGATGCTATCCCACATTTAGATGAGCGTTCCATGACAAAGAAGTGCTTTTACAAGGAAAAACATGGGAACTGCAGTTGTGCCATCGTGCACTTAATACATCACAACATGCATTTACCAGTATCTGTAAAACTCAAAATTTCAGGACTTTAAGGAGGTGTAGGACAGGGGACAGGCTGCTTGGCTGCCCTGGTAAGAGGACTCACCTAAAGCCCAAGAAAGTGGAATGAAATAGAATATAATTTTATGCTTTTGACAAATCATAAATAAGTAACCACTAGGTAAAGGCATGAGACAACAGGGTTTTGCAAACCTCTGAAAAGATGTGGTCTCAACCAGAATGATACCAGGTGGGGAAATGCTGCTATCCTTACTGGTAACCCTCAGCATCCTAGACTTAGGGTCTTCGGAGACAGGAAGAAAAAAATATATTTATATCATGACAGCTACAGCATTTTGGAACAGAGGGGGTTGTGCAGCTGCCACTCCCAAATACTCCACATGATTCAAGAGGATTATTAACGGGATTACTCCGGGGGAGGGAGATAACCCCAGAGACTCTCCATTCATCAGCAATCCCCCTCACTCCTCAACATTTTGAGACGAGACCTCCCTCACGTTAAGCAGTTTTAGTTAAGCTTGTTGCTCAGCAGTTCTCAAAGCAATGCCAACCTCATCTTTGTTTTTAATCAAACCTGTGTGAAGAACCCTCTATTTGTTCTATACAAATACCCAAAAAACCCAAAGAACATACACCCCCTTTTTCAGAAACCAGAGTGACAGACAGCAAAAGGATCAAGTCCAGGAGATAACCGTATTTCAAAATAGTTGCAGCCACCACCACAGTCTCCTGCACTCAGGAGAACAAACTCATCCTATTGCCAAAGCTTTTTCACAGCTTTGGCTGTACCCCAGCAAGGAGAGCTGTAGGCCCCAGAACTGCTTGTAGCTGACATTTCTAGTGCTCTGAGCCGCCATTTCTGAGGCAGTCAGACATGAAAGAGGCAAAAGTGATTGCGAGGCTTTATGTATTGATGCCAGCCATTGGTTTGGAGTCAGTGAACCAAGAAAAATACACACTGAGATGTACTGAAACAAACAAACTAGAAACAAGCCTGAGGCAAAGAAAAGAGGCTTTTATATATTAATTATACTCTGGTTTTGGTTTCTGCCTTGAATAGCAGCTATATAATGAAATTCAGCAAGCACTCATCTCAGGTATTGCAGAAATGTGCAAGTCAGTCAAATGACCTCCAAGCTTCAGGCTCAAAGTCTTCAAATACGAGGGAAGCTTGCTTGAGGCAAAGAACCAGCGTTCATCCTTGCTTTGCTGATGCAAATCGTCTTTACCTTGAGAGCAGTCCTTCAGCTTCAGCAGTGCTGCCCACGAGAGCGACATGGCGAGACCTTTGCTCTCAAGTGCTGTCGACCCACCTCCACCATGGCTCTGCCTGGCACCCATCACAGGATGATCAGACATCCCCGGCAGCACGTTACACCCCTCTCTGCCCAGCAGCGAAATGATCCCTCTCAAGGGCAGGCAGCAAAGACTTGGAGCCAGAGCTGCCAACTCAAACTTCAGGAGTTCAGCCCTGCTTTCGGGCAAGTCAGAGATGACAGAGAGCAAAGTCCAACAAAGCTGCACTCCAGCAAGGGCTTTGCTTTTCGTATTCAGTACATTTCACTGAGACGAAACTGGCACTAGGCTGACAGGAGTACAACCCAGAGAGCGTCTTTAGCTACATTACAACAACCCTGTGCATTTTTAATTGTAATCTGCCCCTTACTTGCGTTTGCTGACAGCCTGAGGGGGGCATACAACATTGCTCACGAAGGCAGGTGGGGATTCTGGAGCATCCTAAGCTCTGCGGGCACTACAGTGTCTTTCAATTGGAGAAGTTCTGCCCCGATGCACCCTGCAGCCTACATGGATGCCGCAAAGCCTGCACCCTGAGGTTTCCCCTTGAACACGCTGAGCCAAGTCTCTGCTTCTGCAGAGTGAAAGAAAAAAAAAAAAAAAAAAGGGTCTGAATGTAGGCTGCAAACACAGGAGGAATTCAGTTGTTTTCCCAGCCCCTTTTTGTATTTAGAAAAGAGCTTTCTCTGCCCAACTGCTTGACATTTTCACTTCTAATCTCCTCAGCATCTCTTTGCTCTTCATTGAGTAAGCCCATTTCTCTGGAACAAGTCCCCTTCCTTGGTCCACCAAGCCCAGCTTTTTCCTCCACCTCTCACCAGTGCAGAGTTTGGAAGGACAAAAGGTTTACAAGTTCTACTGGGGTCCAATTCACAGGAGTTCCCAAGTGTTATATGGGCTGTTGTAACCCCCAAAAGCTGCCAGATTCCCCCAGTAAAAACCAGAGCCCCGTACACAGTGGGAGGACAACTGTGGCAGCCCCAGTTTGCTGCACCTGGATGAAGAGAGGCTGGCTCTGCAGCCATAGAGGCCTCTAAGTTTCAAAGGGATTCGGTGATCGCTTGACATTTTTGCCATATAAGCTTTTTTTCCAACTTCTACTTACTTTCCTTGTTCTGCAGTTCTCGGCAAAGTTTTTCAAGGAAAAAAGAAAAAAAAGAAAAAAGTACTCAGCCCAGGCTCCAGGCTAGTTGGGAGTTGTTTGTTTACCTTAGTTAGCATTATGCTCAGCCAAAGCTCCTGTGTTCCCAGAGGCAAGCTCCCCGCTTCTCGCAAGGCATCATGAGGACACAGCCCAAGATTCAAACCCAGGCTGTGAGGAACAGTGCACTGAATGAACAACCCACTCTCCACAAATGCAGCAGCACTCTTCTATCCAGCTTCTGAGTCCTGGCAAAGCTAGCGGCTTTACAAAACTTTTCACTTTCCTCTCCTCATCCATCATGCAAACACACTCTTGCAAAGAACCTCAGCTCCATTCTTTCATATAGTTTACAACACGCCTCTTTTTTTGCTGTGCATTGGTTAATCTTTTCAATAGTTGCAGTGAAGTTAATCTACACTCCCAAAGCTCAGCCAGTGTGTGCAGAAGCCCAGGAAACCCTGTTTCCTGAGAAAGAGCTTACAGCATAGAGAGAGGCAGGCTGTGAATGAGCCAGGTGCAGCTCTAAGCATGCGCGCAGGTCCTGCAAAGCTCTTACATTCCACTTGTTATGGTATCAGCCTTTCAACATATGCTGTATGTACCAGGTTGTAATACTGCATACTTAGTCTTTTTTTCCTGGTTAGTACAGCAATTAAAGAAGAAACCCACCTCATTAAAAGTTAAAACCCACCTCTAATTCTGAACACACACACACACACACACGCCACTGTCTCTTTTAAAGAAGTCATCCTACTGACTTTTTTTTTTTTTTACTTAGTTACTCCAGTATGCAACACTTCAAGCATTAACATCCTCCAACATAAACTACAATGGTTTAATAAAGACCTATACACTATGGTGCATTTTATTATTTGAAGGCTTATGAACACAGATCAGCAAATGAGGAGGTACAACTTGCTAATTTAATGAGGACAAGACCTTCCATCCTGGGTAATTCTTCTTGCCCAGAAAAACAGCACATTTGTTCCCTCCCCAGAGAAAAAAATAATTCCTCTTGTTAACTATAAGCTACAGCAGTCGGTAAATAAATCTGAACTCGCCACCAGCAGCAGTTATCAGTGCATTATAAACAGTGCTCACTTTTTAGGCCGCCCATCCCATCGCAGGATGGGGGAGAGGGGGCATGTGTGGGTTCAGGGACCGTGAAAGGGCTTCCAGGTGACCCTTCAGTACCTGCTCTGGTAGGAGAGCCCCAGCTCTCCTCTCAGAAGGTGACACCACCAGAAGCACAGAGATGAACAGAAACTTCTCTTCATTTAGGTGCTGGAATTTTAAGTAAAGCTCCCGAAACTCCCCAAGGCGTATTGTTGCTTCCATCAAAGGAAGCCAGTGAGCATGACTGATGGTTTGATTTTCAGTGGTGCTTAGGTTCTGCAGCTCTCATCAATTGCAGTGCAAGTTGTAGGTACTCAAGACCAATTTTTTTTTAAAGGGTAGGTATTTTAAAATGTAACTGCAGTCAACAAGAATTGGGAGCTACAGTTCTTTGAAGGGTATGAAGGCCTTCAGCACTTCTCAGAAGTTACATCGTGATTTTTTTCTCCTTTTCTCCCTAATGTTGTGCTTTCTGGTTCAGAAAAGATGACAGGAACACTGGAGACCCCCATTTCATTACAGAAATTAAGAAGAGAAGATATAACAAAATATGTCCTTGGAGAGGAACACAAATAGTGCAGGGAGCCTCTGGAAAATGTACAAAACACAAGAAAAACCCACAGTCTCTCTGGAATGTCCATTCATTTGCTTCTGTTCCCCACAGGAGAGGGGAACCCACACCACCATTCTGAAATCCCAATTTATCGCCTCTCTCAAGAATCAGTTTAGTTAGAAGCAGACCTCTTTTATTACTGCTAGAGAGATCTCACAATAAAGTCCTCTCTTTGTCAGTACTGCAGAAATCAAATAGTAAAACTGCATTATCCACTAAGAGGTTTTGAAGTCTATTTGTTTACACAACAAGAATTACTTTTACATTTCTAATTAGGCAACTATTAACTAACATACAGGGAAATCACACCAGCATATTAAGTTTTGCTATCAGCACAATCTTATTAAAAGGAGAGCTTAAGATTTTACTAAGAACAACAAATTAATCATGATAATGTGTTTTTAAATCATCAAAGTCAAGGGGGGGCTTTTTAAAAGTTCTTTGAATCAACATATTTTCTCTGTTGATGTCAGAGTTTTAACACAGGCTTCAGTAAGAGAAAAGCTTTTTCAAATTCTTCTGGCATTCTTCTATATATGAAAATCTATGAGGTACTCTAAATTAAGTTAAAACTACATTATGCATAGTCATTCTTCCACTGTTACACAGGGAAAATAACTGCTCTAGTATTCAGAAGCTGCCAGAAAGTCTTTAACCCTTTCTGAGCGAACACAGCAGAGTAGACGCTTGCTGAGGTGTAACAGGTCAGATACCCCAAGTCCAAGGAGACCTTCAAGTGCTTTATCATCATTGTGTGATCCCCTGCACAAGAGATTTTCTTACCTAGTTTTCGAAAACAGTGCACCACCAGAGAATTCAACTTTGACACTTTTAAATCAGCTGCATTAAACATATGCACTTTTTTTGACCCTTTTTTCTGCTTAGAAATGTGGCTTGATGGACTGTTGTCAGTATGGAGAGACATAAAAGTTAACAGACCAAAGGAGCACATTAGTGGTGCTTTTGGAATAGCACTTGAGAGTAGTAATGTGTGACTGCCATCAAAGACTAGGGCAGAAAGCAGCCATAATTTACAGTCTCACCCAGGGACTTAATTAATCCTTCCTGATTTTGGGGTCTTTTACTATCTGTAGGAGGCTGCCATATTTTATTTTGCCAGCTAGCAACACAAACTACATGGACTTGGAGTCAAACTGTGAAAGTTGTAACCAAATGCAGACTAGATGACTAAATGCAGGAAGACCATTTATAACAGAAAATAACAGAAAATTACATTTCTGTAGTTCCAGAAAGCATGAAGCTGAATTTCCCACATCCTATTAAAACCCCTCTGCTCCCATGACTATTCCATTTAGATCAAACAAAACAGCTTAAACGAGGTAATGAACATGGGGTGGAGCAAACTTGGATTCCAGAAGACTGTTCTGCAGCCTCAGTATCAGTGTGTGCTCTGAGGAAGATACCTGGCAAAGAGCTGTTGGTGGCCTTCACTGGCCACAATGATGATGGGAGACAATGGAGATCTTCAGCCTGTTATTCCCCCCAACAACTCAGAGTAACAACTTTTTTTGGCAAAGGCATCCTTCACACACCCATGTTTGAGCACGATAAATTTGTTCGAGACAAAACCAATTTGTTCTAGCTACTTAAGAGTATCCCTGCTTTTGCCTTATACAGGGAGATGGAGATGCCGCTACCATTTTAGCAGCATCTAACCATAATGCTCCAAGAACTAGTGCACAAACACTCATTACACAGCACTAGGTCTTTCCATCCCAACAAACTGTTTCTCTCAAAGAAGTACCTTTAAATATATATATTTTTTATATATATATATATTTGCTGCTGCAAACTGAACAGGACAGGACTGAGATGGCCTCTAAACAGGTGGTCAGGCAATCTCACGTCTTTTCTTGCAGAAAGACATTAATACATGCATTCAGTCAGGCAAGTGCTGGAGAATGGTACCCAACTCAGCAGAAAAATTATCAAGCAATCTTGATCCACGGCGTAGTTCTTAGCCACTAAATCACCGTAAGTCCATTGAAAGTTAATCACAAATAATATCAGTAAAATAGTTGTTTCTGAATTTTAAAAAAATAGCCCTGCCAGGAATTGCAGCATTTCTGCTCTCCTGTACAAAGTAATCCCAATGTCTGTAAGCAATCTTAATTAACATTCTGAGAGATTAATGTTTTATCATTATCACTGTAAGTTCAAACAAGTATTTTAGGACGGGTTATGGCCCTCTAATTAGCACTACTAAAGTATTCCTGGTCCTTCACAGAGCTGAAGCACTCAAGAGCTCCAGTCAAATAGAAAAGAGAGACGATGGCAGTCCATGAGAACTTACAGTTTAAATGAGTCAACAATTCCAACCTCAGAGGTAATTTTATCACCACATGTACTTGACAAAAGATAGCTGCTTACTGATATAGTCAAGTTCTGTTTTACAATTTCATTTAGCTTTCCAGTTGCAAAGGCAGTTTCACGGGCAAAGCTCAGCTGGAGACCACCACAGCTTTGTTGCTTTATATCATATCTAACTGGAAGGTTTCCAAGGATAGTCGTTGTTGAGAAATATACTGATTTGCTTCTGAGAATCTTAAAGATGCTTGAGGAATTGCAATTGGGAGTTCCCCCCCAAAGGATTTGTCTTTGAAATAATAGTAGTGATGTATTACTTTTACAAAACTTCAATTAGTTTGTTTCAAATTTTGTATTTAGAAACAATACTGTGGTATCCAAGTGATTAGCATTAAAGGGCCAAGTGGATGCACTGAAGGAATCTGCACAGCATGCCTGAATTCAACCTGCACTAAACTATTTGCTGATTGTTTAGTCAAATTACAGCCAAGGTGTCATTTTAGGGGAATTTCTGCTGCTACACCTACCATATTGACAGGCTTGACTTTTATTTTAATGAAGATCCAGGTCCCTACAAACTCCACTGCAGTGCAATTTTCATCATGTTACTACCTAGAAAAGGCAAAGATTCTTCCTGGGGATTTACTGTGATACATTTATACTTCTCCCTCCACTTATCCATTGCAATGCCTGAGGTAGAAGCAGGAGAGGGAGCTGTCAGAGTCTGCTTTCACTGATAGCTTGTTTCCTCCCGCTTGTGTTCTCACCTCAGCAATTTGTGGCACACATCAAATTACACCGGCAGGGAAATTTCAGCTCCAAAACGCTTCAAATTTACAGAGTACAAACATCCATTAAGTACTCATTACTTAAATGATAATTGCTGTCCATTTGCATGCACAATAGTCACAGTCCAGAGGCAGGATACGTGCGTGGGGACCTGCTCTGCAGCCATCTCGCAAGCAGGGTCAATGGGAGGTTCCCTGCAGCAAGTGCCAACACAACTGGGCACCACAGTAAGAACTGTGTTGTTATAGGCTAAATAAGCAGCTCTGCTGCTTGATCCTGTGGGTTACGAGGTAATTAGCTTCTGAATAACTGAAATCAATTGATGTTTTTGCAGAATCACACCAAATAAGCAGAAGCTTGGCACACAGAATGGAGAAACAGTCCCATTGCTACACAGTCATGTTTGTTAATTCCTAGTTTAATTCCACCAACTTCAATAGCTTTTCAGCAGGGGAAAAAAAAAACCCACAGCCTAGGGTTACTAGTAAACCCTATCAAATTACCCTGCAATTCGAAAGCTAAAATGAAGTACTGCTCTTCCTTCTTCGACACCTTCACTTAAAAGCCCTCCTCGCTTCCAGGACTGCATACACTGCCACCTTTGAACAGTTTATGGAATCCCACTGCCACCAAACTCCTGGAATTTCCTCGGAAATCATGTCACTTGGTGATTTTCTGTCCTTGTAAACCCCAAACCCTCCCCCACTTCTCCATCAAGCCAAATCTATAATCAAGTAAACATTTTAAAGAGTTTTCTTCTAAAGCCTTAGTCTTTTACACATATCCTTGCAAAAAGCCTTTCCAGTTCCCTCTGCACAACATCTATCCCATTCTCTCATCTCTTGATACACCACTACGTTGCATTTCTACTTGCAGCCATCCTTAAATGACTTTGGAAACATTGAATCCCATTGCCCCAGAGCAGTAAGTACTCTGCTGTTTCTTCAAATTTTTCAGGTTCAAATATTTGAGTTCCACAAAATAAACCTTGTTTCACGATAGTTCTGCTCCCTCCAGTGCAGGCTGTGGAAACCACGCATGCTATCAAGGATTGAACCTAAGCCCAAAGCAGGACTTAAACTGAATGGTACTCTGCCTCAGAGAGGATCAGCATCATTCAAAACACTTGTATATCACTAAAGCAACATGGTAACTATTAAAATATTCTTCACAGACTACATCTGTTCCTGAGTTACTTAGTCCAGGCTAGTATTTACTCCACAAAAACAAACATTAACTCAAAAAAATCTACCAAAATGGCACTGTAACTTGCACATACACAACAACACAAAGACTAATAAAGCTGAAGCAGAACCATTTTTTCAACAACAGCATACACTCAAATAACAGACATCCAATCGATCAGAAATGAAAAACAGAGTGAAGCAACAATATAAATTATATCCGCTGAAAATGCAACAAACAGCTCCTTTGAGGGCTTGGTGAAAAAACATGCACCAGAAGGGTGTAACTAGCAGCTCTATTTAACCCCCCCCCCCCAAGGAAGGTCTGAAATGCACCGAGTTTGCAGAGAATCAACACAGGAAACATTAAATTCTTCCATTAGAATGAGTTTATCACAGTTCGTGACAAAGGCATTCAAGCACTGATGTGAAAAGTAGCTCTAAACAAAGTGTAACTACATAGGAGGCCAAACTCTGACTGAGGAAGAATGATTATCTGAGGGAGCCCGATTTCTTCCCCAGCCCAGTCTCTTAAACAGGAAAGCCAATATACTTATGAATTCACAGACGGGATGAGGAAAGGGTCTCACTGCTCACAGTCAAGTGCACTAATGGGCAACAGTTGTTATAAGATGGGCTCAGCTCCTGCTCAGGCAAAAAAGAGACTGCCCGAAGGAGGGATGGAGCAGACCTCCATTCAATGAGACACACGGGGTGAGGAGCAGAGGGCAAGTCTGTCATTTGAAAATGAAGCCATGATTATTATCACCTCTGAATTTACCCTACAGCTTTGAAGTCGGGAGACCCAGGGCAGTACCTCTTCATGGCTGCGCAGCCTCAGCTGCGCTGGCAGGTTTGTTAGGAAGGAAGCCGATGGTGACCCCACTCAGCCCCTGCTCACCCACTGCAGGGTGGCTCCTTTCCCCCAGCAGTGCTGGGGGCTCCAGGCTCTGCACTTTCTGTCTTCCCTGGTGGGTGATTTCTTATTTTGCTATCCACTAGCATTTGCAGAAGGAACTCAACTCATTCAGAAGAAGTCTTATTTTGAATAAACTGAAAGAACAAAAAGCAAAAAACTATATATATTTCAAATAAAAATTAGGCTCTGAATACATCTCTCCCTCTAGGCAATTATATGGGTAAATTAGGTACTGAACAAATGAAACAGATTATGATAAATACTCAAAGTAATTTACTGTTTCTGGAAAAATTATATTGCAAGAACGGATTTACAATAACTTATCTGCAGAAAAATGTGAAAACCAAATAAATTTATGGAAATGCATTTGCCTAATAATATTTACCAAATGACACTGTTCCCTCTGCTGCTTGTAGCAAACTCAGTCACAGAGACTAAGGACAGGTTTGCCTTATTAATACAGCTCTCTGCCTGTGTATTTTAAATACCTTAGAGCACAGTACCATCTGTGTGTATTCTACTAATGAGCTACTTCTTAGACTGAGGAAGGCCAGCCAGCCAACACCGATTACTCAGACAGAGACTGCCTAATTTTTAAGCAATTAATGAGCTCCTCTCTCACTCTACATAGAAGCTTCTTCTGGTTAATTCTCCTGGCATATTATGGCATATCCTATTCTAAAGAAAGCTTCTCAGAATAAAATAAAAAGGAGGAACACGACACAGCCTAGTCCAATTCTTTAGAGCAGAGCCCAAACCTTGTGTGTGGGACACAAGCTTGAGAAATCCCTGCTCGGACCACCTTGAGCAGGGGCTGCACCACTGTTTCCCAACGAAGCCGAGGCAGGGAACAGCATCCTGCAAAGGGTGTAGCTCAGCCCTCTGCCTCGCTCTAGACTGTTTGGGGCACTAAGACACCTTTAACAACACCTCGAAGGACAGACTGGAAGAGGCAGTACCATGCTTACCAAGACCTTTGATGGTTTTATTCCCTCTCACATCACAGTCATTTGGAAAAATCTGACACTGACTATGACCAAATGCTGCACAGCTCCACAGCTGGGGATCGCCAGCCATGGATGCTGCATGCTCAAGAATCACTGAACACTTAGCAAGATGACTGACTGCTCCCATCTCGCCCCTTATCTGACTGATGTGATTTTAAAAGGTGAGCCTTAAGGGGCTATTAGATTATGCAAAAATAGAATTCCCTCTTCTGCCACTAAAAAATATTTCTTAATAACCTAAACAAAGTTTAAGGAGATCAAAATTACCTTTTACAGCTCCCTGTTGGAAAGCACTATAGTAAAGCATAGAATGAGTATTAAATTATCTCAGTAATTACATTGATAATGCACAACTTTCAAGTGCACAATAAAACCATTAAAGGAGATCTGATTTTTGCAAGTATATTATACATCACGATTCTGAAAGGGCAACCCTATGTGCAGGAAAGGATGCACTTGTCTTGCACAAACCTGAAAAACATGCCAACTCCAATCATAGCAGTGAAACTATTATAGAGGAGAGCTTTTACCCAGCAGCCACCAGCAAGCAAAACATTTGCCTCCCTTGAGGATGCTCATACTTCCACAGCAAGGAGAGACTTCACGTAACATTTCAACTTGGGTTGACATTACCAAGCCATTCTACAACCACATTGTGGAATTTGTATTTTTAAGTTCTCATGACCAAGGTACCCAGCATTTCACTGCTGGGGCTGGGAGGAGAAAAGGAAATTGTTCCAAAAGACAACAGCTAATTACTATAGCACATCATAGGTCTTCCTCACTACAAGATGACGCAAGTTGGTCACACATTCTGCAAGAGTCTTCACACAAAAGCATGCTGGACAACCAACTGTTTGTATGGGATCTGCGTCCTTCGAGAAAGCCATCAATTACAGCTCTTTATGAAGGACAGCAAATGGAACAGTTCATTTGTAGACATTTCTAAAACAGGATTTAATAAAGATCCTTTCTTCATCAGCTGAGCTTTACACTTTCCCTGTGTAAGGTCCACAACAGTTGCAGCCAGGCATCCCAGGTGGCTGGATTTAGGTTTCATGCACTAAGTCGGAGGAATGTTTTGCAGTTGGAACAAAACCATTTGCAATAAACACTGAATGCTAAAGAGCAAATTTAATCACCCAGTCCAGATGAAAAAAATCACAATGCTGTAAATAATATGATGTAAAGCCACGGTGAATAAGAATTATGTTGACCTACATCAGAAGTCAGCCAAAAAGCTTCAGCTTTCAATCTGCTCCAATAAAGCTGACACACTCCACTCCTAAGCACAGTTTCCACTGTAGTCCCCTGATTTGCCTAAAATAGCAGATGTCATTTTGAATGGAAATATTACATCCAAAATGTCATTAGTGATACACATGCTAATTTCTTTCCTTATTTTGGTTCCTTATTTTTGATTGTCTAAACCCACACCATTATTCGCACCTCTTTGGCTTTATACAATGGGACAAGATTTTCAAGGTCACATCAAAAATAAGTACTACATTCAAGGGCTCAAATCTACAATAATTATTTTCTTGGCTAGAGTTTCAATTTTGCTTTTTTAAACCACAAGTACCAGAACAAACGGGTTTCAGAAATACTTTAAAATTGGTTTATTTTCTCAACAAAACATACTCTGCAATAGGAGCCTCAACTAGACAGGAAGAAGCAGGTCCAAAAGGTGGCCCCCCTTTACCAGGGAGGTCTACCAGAGAGCAGGGCTGATGGCCACAGATCCACCTCCAATCTGGGAGCAGAGGAAGCCTGCGGGAATGACCTGGCTCCACCAAAGCGCTCTCACTTTCTGTTTTCAGATCTCTTCTGCAGGCAACCAAAGAGATTTGACACTGCGCAGCAGGGAATCCCAGAAACAGTAGGGTCCTGACCACTATGCGTTCAAAGTCGTCCGGCTTCTTCATCCGACATCCATATCAAGGACCTCAGAAGTCCTAGCATTCAGCTGCAACTCTTGAATGCCACAGAGATACAGAGCCTGGGAATAACCCTGCCTCTGATTCATGTTCCAGCAGTTCTCCGTTGCTTATTAAATGTATCCATCTCAGGGAATTTACTGTTCAAAATGAAACTGTGTCACTGAAAAAGAAGTTCTGACGAGCCTTATTCTGCAGAATGTGATTATATTTCTGCATTTTACCATTAGCTCAAAGACACCAGAATGATTGTATCTCACATTACTCTTCCCCTTCCAGGCCCACTCACATATATGTTTTGTTGAACACGTAAGACAGCAAAAGCATGCATGAAGTGGCTCTGCACATTGATCCAAATAACCTTAGGATCACAGAGTGCATCAGCAAAACAAAAACATAATGCTTAAATCCAAGAACAAACAATTCCTGTTGTCTTGTGAAAAATCTGATCTACTATATGAACACCAGTCTTCACAAATATTAAGTCACTTCTATCTTCAAAATACCAAACAATATTCATTAACTCTCAAATAACAAAAAATAAATTTAAAAAAAAAAGTTCTGTGAAACAACTTTGCACTCAAATGCAATATGTATTTGTACAGCGGGATGAAAGGACTAGCATTTCTTTAAACAAACAGGAACATCTGGTTAGACTATACACTGAGGTGTCCTTGGATAAAGCTGTTTTAAGCTATTCACACATCTGATAACAGAACTCCAGTTCCTGGTATTGCTAAAAATCTAAAGGCAGCTACTAGGTAAGCACAGATGGAGCCCAGAGTGGCTCAAATGCAGCTGACTGCCTGCAGAGTCACTGCAGTTTATGATCAACAAATCTTCTTTAGGTCAGAGGAGTAAGTATATACACAGGTTCCTATACACTTGGTCACCCAGGAGACTTGACTGGTGTCTCTAAGGCTCATGGTCCCTCAGATATTCCATATGCCATTTTACAGTCTTAGGTCTTTTTTTCCCTTCTGTGTCGCCCACTATACACTGGGAGGACAGCTTATAGCCAATACACACAACAGACTTGTGTAACATTCAAAGGCAAAAGCTTTTAGCCTAAAACTAGTGCACAAAACCTGGTATAGCAGAATCTCTCTCCTCTTCCTCCTCCATTTCTGGCAGACACATCTTATTACCTTCTACTGAAAAATAACAGAAATTACAAACACTTTTCCCTAGCACATGTATCCAAGGACATAAAAGCACGTGCTACACACATGCTTATTTTAGCCTTAAAACTTCTCTAGGAGATAGTACTGGTTTCCTCGTCCTTGCCTAAGGCATTAGCAACACAACAGAACAGAGGGAAACATTTTATTTGTGTTATACTCCACATCACCTTCAGTGTGCTGGGCAACCTGAACATCACTTCGTCTCTGCATGGTTTTCTACCATCTGTAAAATGGAAATAACTATGATGCAAACATTAGAGACAAAAAGCACTTGTATTAAATATCATAGTAGCAGATGTTTACTAAAAACACCAAATACTCCCATGAGACTTAAAAAAAAAACGCCGCCAAGGTAACAAAGCACAATTAGAATACAGAAAGTCCAAAAAATACTACTACCATCATGTTTCAAGGCCGCTACTACACAGCCCTAACAACCGTTTAGGCTAAACAGCAGTATGTCCCCCAGACACAAGCAAGAGTGACATACAAAATATTGTACTTTAAACATTAGAAAGGAATTTGGGAACTTCAGGCTTTCCCTTTTGCCCTGTTTCAGGCCTGTTCACTGAAAGGGGAGCTGAATCCCTCAGGGGCTTGCCCTGACAGGTACCACCTTCCTTGATGCCTCCTGCCCCAGAGGGGCTGTTAGGTCAGGTTAGCAGTCAGGGTCTGATGCAGGTTCCCATTCCTCCCACTTCATTACAGCAACAGAAATGAGATAGCCAGACACAAAAGGCTCATGCCAGGTACTGCTATTGCCTCCAGTTTCTTTATTAAAAACCAGCGAACAACGCTTACAGCTGACTGGATCAAATGGTCTCCTACTTATTCAATTACTATTTAATTTCCCATCTGGAATAATGGATGCAGACATCTCAGTAGATACCTTTTTAAAGGAATACTGATCCCTCAAAGATGCAAACCAACTGTACCTGTCTTAAATTGAAGTGTCAACATACCTTCCTCAAAAAAAAAAAAAAAAAAAAAGGGACTGGGAGTGAGTTTCCATAGGTCATATGCAGCACAACAGAGCTAGTTTTGTGAATATCAAAGGTGGAGGAGATTTAAAACAAGTCAAGCTAACAGAAATACCCTCACACTGCCTCCCTTCCTTCCTCGAACAAGGAACCACACGGGGAGGGCAAGCGAGAAGGAACTGATGGCAGAGGCTGGCAGGCACGGGCAGCCTGGTTACGGTGTCTCGGAAAAGCAAAGTGCTCAGGTCAGAAGCTTAACTTTAATCTAAGTCTCTGTCTTCAGTGGCGGAGCACTGTATGTTTTCATATCAGTATGTATTATAAGTACTAATCATGCTTCTTGCAGGAAAGAATCGATTGGATTTGAAAGGGTTAGAGATTAATAAAGTGATAAAATGTACACTCTAGAGGTGACACTGCAGCTTTCAACTCATAGATAGGCAATCATTTCTACTTTAGCGAGTTGTACCACAACAATCTCACACAAGTCCATATACTAACGTTTGCACATACATGCACTGCACTAAAAAGAATTTCTTCCTTCTTCACAGGTCAACAACTTGAAATACTTAAATCTGCACCTCCTGAAAAGAGAAACCTCTGATGTTTCCTTTATTGTTTGTAAAACCAACTTCTCCAAACTTAAATGCCAAAAAATAACCAAAAATGCATCTTAATTCTCCTTTCTCTCACTATTTCCCATAGTGATCCCAACATCTCCTACCTCACAATTCTACTGCTTGCGGTTTGCACAGCTACATTCATGGCAAAAACAAGTAAAAAAGAAGTTTCTGATACAATGTGTCACAGGGAGTAGCAATTTAAAACCGAAATGCACTTCAAACAACAAGCAAGGTTTGAAAGTAAAGTAGAAAAAGTTCTTTAAATTCAGTGGACAGAGATATGAGAATGCATATTAATGTTCATACCTAGTTCAATCTAAGGAGCCTTTATTTACATTCCTTCAAATATATACAGCAGTCTGTAAAACCTGCCTTAAACATGTATTCAGGTTACGAAAACCCAAGCACACTTCAGAACTGTTCTTGGACAGGAGTTGACCGAAAGCTAAGCCACTAGCTTCACAGATTCCCTATAGCTCCTATAGGTCCATATCCCCCTAAGTTACCTCCGAGCCTCTGCATCACCAACAGATGCCCCAAACTGAGCATACATTCATCTCCAGGACCAGTGAACATGCTGAGCTTGAAGACTGTGTTCTGGGTAAGTTTGTGGCTGTACTATTTATACTTTCATTTGAACATTAGGTAAGACAGACCTTCCAAAAATATTTTCATGAACAAGATGAAAAACAAAACATGCCAGAAGAACCTTCCCTGTCCCTCAGGACAGTCAGTTTCAGAGTAAGGACACAAACCTAGAACACACACCTCAAAGTGAGCACACTAGAAATAGTGAAATGAAGATATCTTAAAATTTCTATTTAGGATCTTATGAAAACAAAGCAAAGACACCTTGATACATTAGTTTTTTCATTTAAAAAGGCCCCATTTGGGGGAGGGAAAAAATGTATTATCCAGTGTGCTGGTTTTGGCTGGGACAGAGTTAATGTTCTTCACAGCAGCTAGTATGGGGTTGTGTTTTGGATTTGTGCTGATAACACAGGGATGTTTTCGTTGTTGCTGAGCAGTGCTGACACAGAGTCAAGGCCTTTTCTGCCTCTCACCCCACCCCACCAGCGAGCAGGCTGGGGGTGCACAAGAAGGTGGGAGGGGACACAGCCGGGACAGCTGACCCCAACTGACCAAAGGGATATTCCACACCATATGACGTCATGCTCAGCACATAAAGCTGGGGGAAGAAGGAGGAAAGGGGGGACGTTTGGAGCGATGGCGTTTGTCTTCCCAAGTAACCATTACGCATGATGGAGCCCTGCTGTCCTGGAGATGGCTGAACACCTGTCTGCCCATGGGAAGGAGTGAATGAGTGCCTTGTTTTGCTTTGCTTGCGTGTGCGGCTTTTGCTTTCCCTGTTAAACTGTCTTTATCTCAACACACGAGTTTTCTCACTTTTACCCTTCCGATTCTCTCCCCCATCCCAGCAGAGGGGAGTGAGTGAGTGGCTGGGTGGGGCTGAGTTGCTGGCTGGGGTTAAACCACGACATCCAGTTAAAGGCATAGAGCTGGAAGATTTCTCAGTCATGATGGTATGTCTACTTGTCATGGTTTAATCTCAGTCGGCAACTGAGCACCACACAGCCGCTCGCTCACTCCCCCCCTCCCCAGTGGGATCGGGGAGAAAACTGGAAGACCACAAGTGAGAAAAACTTGTGGGTTGAGATAAAAACAGTTTAATAATTGAAATAATAATAATAATAATAATAATACACAAAGCAAGTGATGCACAATGCAACTGCTCACCACCCGCCGACCGATGCCCAGCCTGTCCCCAAGCAGCGGCCCCCCTGGGCCAGCTTTCCCCAGTTTATGTACTGAGCATGACGTCCCATGGTATGGAATGTCCCTTTGGACAGTTTGGGGCAGCTGTCCTGGCTGTGTCCCCTACCAGCTTCTTGTGCACCTCCAGCCTTCTCAGTCGGTAGAGCATGGGAAACTAAAATGTCCTTGACTAGTGTAAGCACTGCTCAGCAACAACTAAAACATCGGTGTGTTATTAACTTTGTTCTCATCCTAAATCCAAAACACAGCACTGTACCAGCTACTAGGAAGGAAATTAACTCTATCCCTGCCGAAACCAGGACAATACTAGAGGTTCAGATATTATTAATAAACTCTTACATGCTACAGCTAGATGTAGAACAGTTATCCAAACAGCTGACATGATGCCCATTGCAAAAGTGGAAGATTATAGATTTTTAACTGAGGAAATGACATTTCTTTCATGCTTTGCTTATTTCCCCCTATCTCTAAAGATCCTACCTTTGTGATTTACTGCAGTCTGGAACAATTTAATTGTGTTCATTTATTTTATTCAGATACAGCTGCAGTTTCCCTTTTGGGGAAGGAGTTTAGCTTTAATATTTAAGTATCAGCTCAATATTTTAATTGTTTTAATTATACATTAACTCATTTTAAATGAGTGTGATAGCTAAAAATTTGAGTGTTTAAGTAAGTTCAACATTTAAACCCTGTCAGGTTGAGGTCACTAAAAAAAAAAACCCAAACCTCTAGCAGATCATTTCTTTTATTGTTCTTCTCTATGCATCTGCCTTCCTCCCCATCAGCAAACAGAATGTCTAAATGCTGCCAGCTGTCTCCCAGATAGGTCTGTCTAGCTGCAATGCTGTTTTCTGTCTAGAGGAGAGGAAACTGAGGCTGCGACTCCCGAGGTACACAGACTACCGGTGCTTCACAGCTTACTTGCTGATAGCCCCCCGAGACCTGACTGAGTGCCGGAGCCTGGCTCCTCGCTTTCCGCTGAGCCAAACTGAACAGATGGAGAGCAGCCGTGAACCCATGAGCAAACACAACCGTATGCAAGAGGGACTGTACATTCCTGCACTGATGACAGCTTAGAACAACGGTGATCTCGACTTTTGTTGTTTGCTGGAGCTGTGAATAACTTAACATCTTCTGGGAAAAGTAAGAGATCAGCGTGCGCTGATTAGTGTTGCCAAGCTCCCATTTCCTCTGTGTCTGCATGTTATTTGTAGGAAGTAAAAGCTGAAAGCCTCTTTTGCATCACTCATATCTCAGAAATTGGGAGGGCTCATAGCCATGCATTTTACATGAGGGCCAGAAGTCAGCTCTTCAGGCAGATGCAATTGCAAACAAAAAGCAAATGGCAACTATGAGTGCTCATCCTGCAGCTCCTCTAGGGGCCCACTCCAGCAGGAACAACGGACTTTCTAAGAGTTAGGCTCCTCCAGGATATCCCACTCCAGGCACAAATCCATGAGTCACCTCTGAAGTACAAACACCTCCATTTCCATATACATCACAGTTTTCATGGCCAAAGTGATCAGGCAACAGTACAGGAAGGTTGAGCTTCATAGAAGGGAGCAGAGGGAAATCCTAGGCTAGTGACAACTAGGGAAATCCTAGCAGTGACAACTAGTAGGAAAGTGAAGGCCTCCTGAAACATCTATAGCAGACCACAGTAAGTTGTTGCATGACATTTAAAAGGCACGAAATACCAAGCCAATAGGTTTTAAATGACTGTGTTAAAGCACTACGTCCCAACCACTGCAACATCAATGAGAGAATTTAAGACCATTTGGCTATGCCCATACACAGCAAGGCATGATGCTAAGTCAAGCCCTCCCTCTCCCAAGCCATTGGTGACAAAGTTGGATGCAGGTGGAGGGTGACAGGGTGGGTGAGGGATCAGAGACACACTTGCTCCTCTGGCATATGACTGCCTTTTGGGTGGTCCCAAGACAAAGAGGAGGAGAAGGAAGACCAGAATCCCAGAGCACATCCATCTGACACACTACAGAGGAGAAGACACAAGACTCTGGCTCTGTAGCTTGGAGGACATACCGGTGCCAGGCCTGAGTGGATTAAGCCCTGTTAACCTGCAGAAAGACTACTACCAGCTCTGCAGCCAGGAGCCTCGTAGAAACCTTAGGAATGTCTGCCCATGCTCCTCCACGCAAGGTTGGCATGCCCTCTGGAGCTCTAGCATGCTGAGACAGGGTATTTCAGCTCAGCAAATAAATACAGCAACAATAAATGACATCAATTATTCACTACTGGAATTATGTCTAGTAAGTCAAACAATCTATAATCTGAAAAATCTTTTGCTTAAAAAATGCAATGATTTTTTTTAATTGGTTTTATATTCCCTGCTATGATTATTCAAAGCACTATACACAAAGGGTTTGGGAAAAGAAGTCCCTTAATGAGATTAAAAGGAAATCACCTACCAGCTGGGAACCTAGCAGCTCCCACATCCTCAATTTATTTGTATAACCTCCACCTGTAAAATACCCTTTCTAGGGTATTGCTAAGGCTGCTGTCCCAGCATTAGCTGTTTGCTCAGTTTTACTTCTTAATGCAGGCAAAAAGGGCGACCTGCAGCTTTCAAAAAAGCTTCTTAATATTAAGATATGCTTGTGAAACTTAAGTCAACATTACATTCACACAGATGCTTGAGGCAAAGTGTTCTGTTCCCACCACAAACAGCAATCATTACTCTGTAGACCTGACAGATTTCTTCTGGAGCATCTGGAAGTTGCTGCCTGTAACGAAGAATCTGACTAGCATAATTAAATTAGCTCACCCATTTTAATTATTTTGGCACCACATCTCAAGTGAGAAGCAGCCAAACAAATTTGTCTTGCTACAAGTTTTTGTGTCATTTTTGCAGCATTGCAAGGTACTCTAAAACCTATCTGTAGCCCTC
>NW_008824034.1:2373063-2388335 GCF_000699105.1 Pygoscelis adeliae | reverse complement strand
CTTCTCCAAACAGAAATATGGACATCTGAATCTGTAACAAAGGGCAAGTAAAGGACATGAGACATTTCTTTCAGTTCTGTTTTTCTCTCCCCTTCTACGAGGACTGTTTCTTCAGCAAACTTTAATCCTATGCTTGCAAATGGAGCACCATTTCACCACCTTCTGTTTGACATCTTAGATCCTCCACTCCTGACCTCTCTTTAATGACTCTTTCCTGTTGTCCAGCCCCTGTGTACTGTCTGCATTTGCTGTCTGGAGTTCTCATCCTCAACTTTCTCCCCTTGGGTTTCCATTCCTTGGCTTCAAAGGAGTATTTTCCCACCAAACTCTGAAGATGCCTTTCTAGCCAAACCCCTGTTCTCTTTAAGGCAACTTCAGTTTCACTGGTAACGCCCTTCTGGACACTCTGCCCCCCTTTTGACTGCCTCTGTTTTAGCGATGCCTTTGCATTACCTGAAGACACCACCACACCTTCTCATTGCTCCACCCCAAGTACTCTTCAACTCAGCTCTCTTTAGATTCTCCCTACCTCTTAAACAAGATATATTCTATTATGTGGTATTGAACACATGCTAGTCAACTTCATAATTGCTCTTGTACTTAACACTAATCACAATTCTGGCCATTCATGCAACAATTCTACGTATTACTTGGAAAAATGCCAGTCTACATAAAGTCAGCAAAGACACCGATACCCCGATTTTGCTGGTTTATTGCCCTAGTAACCCAAATCTGTCTTTATCATCAGTGTCAGCACTTTCTGTGCACTGCTTCACACAGCTCTGCATAACTGTCTGCACAATTTCCCTTCCCCTTTTAAGGATGCTCACCAGCTTAGATGTCCCCACACCAATAGCCAGCAAGACCCAAGACTACAACATCCATCCAGAACACTGCTGCAGAGATCCTGTCCACAGGGTGTCATTTGGGCACCTCATCCACTCCCCTGCCCTTGCCCTCATCTGCAGCTAAAACAGTCTTCCTGCTTTCAGACATCCTGCTGTTTACGCTGCAGTGCAGCTGCCCACAAATAACCATTAAATTACTTTCCCCTTCCCACTCTCCTTTATCAAGACACCAGTAAAAAAAAAAAAAAGGACCTTGAACTACAGCACCAGCATGCTACAGCTACTGTCACCCTATCGAGCAATGTGGTCTCATTGTTTCTTCGTGCATTTGCCTGGCTGCATCCATCCACTATCTGCGATCTTCAACTTAAACAATACAAATAGTTAAAGTTCAGAAGCCTCTGGAGCATCTGCCCCTTCACAACATATAACATTTAGTGAAGCCCCAAGCAATGAAACAACAGTCCTTCATATTTGAAGACCCCTTTCAGAAAGGGAGTCAAATTATCAATTTTGCTCCAAGTGCTGAAATCACAGAAACAGAAAGTGTATTTCACACACAATGTAGTGGAAAAAGGAAAAAAAAGAAATCAATAGTTTGCTCCACATAGCAACCTAAAAATCAGTTTGTATGACAGAATGAATACTGAAGGTGAAAACCAACTACATGATCATATACTTGCAAAGAAACTATAATTTTACTTTACATGCATTTTTCCCCTTCATCTTATACTCAACATATACCAACTCAATCAAATGAAAAGAAAAAGAATCAGCTATTCACTAGTGGGTTATATTTAGGAATAGGCAGTCTAACATATTAAAGCATTTTTCCCCACCAGTACTCAACCTGAATTGATACTGTCAACAGCTGCCAATAACACAAGACATTCTGCAGAGTCAAAGCAAGCAGATTAGAAAAAAAAACACCAACACTAAAATATAATTAAAGGTAAACTACCAGCTGAATGATGCTATAACCACAGGCATGTTACTTCTACAGATGTGTACTTCTGATAAAGGAAATGCAAAGGCTTTTCCTTGCAGCCAGGTGGTGTTGCCTGGCATCAGTGAATCAAGGCTGCTCAATTATACAGATTATGGATCTCATAGGGGTTCCCGTCCAGGCCAGTAATAGCAGTTTTGAAAAACAGGAACACCATCGCCCTTAGAGTTTAGATCAAGCTCTGCTGTAGCCAAATCCCAATATCCATGACTGCTCTCACAGGGCAAACAGGGCTCAGGGCACAATAACCACAACAAAAGGCTGTAGACTAGTTCAATTTAGCAACATCCATTTATACTTTCTGGCCCAGCAGAAAGAATTCAGCCTAGCATCTGGTGGTTCCCAGAATTAACACTTCCTAGCCTGCGATGTGACATCTAATTCTTTATAATAGATGGACCAATAACTTTTCTCCTCTGTTCTCAAGAAATGCAGAAATTAAACTTAAAACTGGCGCCACCAACTAACACAGTAATTGCTGTTTGTGCCTGCATTGCTGAAAGTGTTGGCTGAAGACACTGAGGAGTGAGATCAATGGAAGCCCTCACACTTGTACGTATGGCACACAACTAGTGGGGAAAAAAATGAGTAAGTTAACATGCAAGTTTAAAAGTACAACATTTATCCTGCATCAGTTACCTGCCCATATACGCAAGGCTCTAGCAGACTAACACCACTACGCAACACTGCGGCTAACCTACTTGTCTGCCGAAAGTCCTTCCAAACTCGCAGCTTACTTGAGAAAGGCCAATAGTCTCATGAAGTCATTCCCTTTGAGGGGGGAGAGCTGCATGGACTAGAAGTCTCTTCAGGCTCTAATATACATGAGACATTATCCAGATCAACTGTCTATCCTGGAAGGAGATACTCTACGACTTGTTTGAAGTGTTCTGTTACTATTAGTGGGTTTCAAAAGCAGATGTAAACATAAACCAACTCCCACTCCCTTCCACTGCCAGAATAATCACAAGTTATCTACCCAGGAAAGCTCTTTCCAGTTAACCCTATGTATGATCACACATATGGCTGGCATGACTTTTTGGAAGATGCCCTTCCAACGTACAAAAAAATCATCCAGACTTAAAAGTCATCACAAACCACATCCACAGTCAAGAAAATCCCTTAGCATGAGTAAAAGACTGGATATTAAAACAATGCCAAAGTCATTATTACCTTTGTGGGTTTTCAGTCAGACCAACCTTTTCTTTTTCTTTCTTTTTAATTTTTTTTAATAAAAGAAAACATAAGGACACTTTCAAATAGCTTAAAGTCACATCAACAGAACATTATAGTGAGAAAATTCATCCTGTAACATCTGGTAAGCAAACCATATTGGTTATGACTTTTTTTTTTTCCCCAGAAGAGAACAAGAAGTATATATGCAAAACAAAAAGCAGCCATCTAAAATGCTTGATTGCATGAGCACTAGGTCCAGATTCAAAAGTAAAAATATTTTTCTGTGACTTACCAGAATTTCTCTTTGACACGAGCTTCAAATTCATGCTGACTACAGTACAGATCACAAGAACCAAGAGAACAAGAGGCTTCATCTTTCACTTTCTGTGACAGCTGAAATGCAAACACAGTATGAAGTCTGAATCACAGCTCTTCACTACAACAAAGCAGCAGCTACAGTTAAACATTTCTCAAAGAACCGTTACAGGGCAATGGCTTAATCTAGTGACTTCTGGGTTTATTTTTATGCAGAGGTAGAAAAACATAATGGTTCAAAGTAACTGTCTATGAATAATTTATCTCTGACTATCACACAAAAGGGTTGGGTTTTTTTAAATGACACCTTGAAAATATTATTTTGCTTAAAAAAGAACACAAGACTTAACTGTTTATTTGAAATAGTATGGATCTAATCCGGCGATTTTTCTATGTTATTTAAGGGGGAGACCCTGATAATCATGATTAGTTTTGTCTCATACAAACAGGACACACACTTAAAAAAAAAACTTCACATTGTTCAGGAAAAGATAAAGAGTAGGTTATTCATGCAATTTCTCTTAGCAACCTTATTTTCCCACTGGTGACCTTGTAAAAGCTCCTACAATGAATTAATGCTATTCCAGAGACTTCTATAAAATGAGGTAGACAAGTGAACAAAATTCAGAAATCAATGAATGTAGGTCTCAGGATTCTTATTAAAAAGATAAAATTAGTCTCTCCGGTGAACTTTAGTACCTACTTTATATTACATACATTAAAAAAAGCGAAAATCTAGTTTAAAATTGTATTTTTAATTTTATATAATTACTGGAACTAATTCTGTTTTCATTTACAAGTACGAGGTCGTTCAAGAAAACATAGCAAGAGCAAACTGAGGCTCCTTATCTGTACTTAAAAACAGATAGAACGAATTTGAACTCAGCAAAGCCCATCCCTCTGTATATATCTCTCTCTAAATGAGAGAGAGATGCTTAATTATAAGCTAGAGTCCTCAAATATATGCTTAGCTTGAAGTCACAGGCCTTTAAGTGGCTTGATATATTTAGAATCCAGGAGTTCATCTCCATATCACATACAGACTTTAGATCAGGACCCTTATTGTCAGATAAAGAGGGCAGTCATCCAAATCAGTATGGAATTATTATTTGCACCAAAAGATTCAGCAAACATTTTATAGCAGTTCCTTTTAAACAGAAATGCACAAGACTACCTGCATTAGTAGTCAAAACGAAGGCCAGCGAAACAGAATCATTCCTTAAACACTGTACCACACCACCCGCCCAGCCCACCCAGAGGCACCCTCAACTTCGGGACCAGCCCAGACCCCTGGAGCTCTGAACATTTGCTCAACGTGATAAACCAGCAAGAGGGTGCAATGTCCTGCAGTTCAATAAAAATTATTCAATTTAATTTGAGTTTATTACATCAAATATTCTTCCCTGGTAATTTTACTACCAGCCTACTGTTGTGTGAAGAAAATGTAAGGAACCATGTATAATCCTTTACACAATGGCAATTATGCTGCTATTCAATTATTTCAAAATTACCACTTACAACTGAAGTTTTCCCCCTCTCACCTTACCATACTGCGAGCTATAAATAGGCAGTGGATTTTTTCCCCCCTGACTTCTATGTTCCCGTGGGCACTTTATGCCTATTGATTCCCCATGGTAACAATGCTAAAGGAGTTTTCAAGGAATAATATGCACTGAAGGCTGTCTGACAGTGGTTAATGGCAGAATTAGTATTCATTCTTCCTTAACATCTCCCTGGAGTACCAAAATCCTGAAACAAGCAAGGCCATCTTGACAAGAGAGCTTAAAAAAAAGTAATTGAACTAAATCTTTTGACAGATAATTGTAATGATGATGTTATGCTAGAATGATTTTCAAGTGTAGCTTTGCAAATTACTTTCTCCGCTTTCCTCCCTTCAGTTATTACAGCTGAAGTATGTAACTCCTAGGTCTTTTTTCATGTGGGTCCCTCCATCCCCACCCCAAACAAGCTATGCTGCATTAAATACACTTAAAAATTCAAAGCAAGTTCTGCCGGCCAACATTCATGCTAGAGATAGGGGAAAATTCTTGGTTCTGCCAGCATTGATAGGAGTTTTGCTTTTTGAAGCCCTGGCCTCACCAAGGCAGTCAGTCTCTGTACCTGCAAAAATCAGGAAAATACAGCAGGAAAAGGGCAAGAAACTACTCCACCACACAGTCATTCACAGCCTAGCCCAGAGCCTCAGCTTGTCACTTCTGACACAAACCCACTGAAGCTGGCATGAAAATACACATCAGAGTTTGAGATGTCATCTTCGCCATCCTAGACATCCAACTAGAAGGCGGTAGGATCAGTCACACCAGTGTGACCAGTGGGTCAGCCGGTTACCGTCCTGAGACAGCAGACAGCTATAGACAACAAGGCTGTTCAAACTGCCATATCATAGATTATTTTTTTTTTTAACCATACAATTTGACAAAGAACGCAAGGTACCGTATAAGATGTATTTCCCCCAGAAGAATGTCAAGCAGCCAGAAGAGGGAAGGTTGTATGTGTCCAGAACAAAGTCTCTAAATTTGCTCAGGAGGAGATATCTGTGGCTGAGCCTGCCAAGATTCCCATCATGCCTGCCAGTGGGACCAGTCTCACAACTCCCTCCCTTGGGCCATTTGCTCACCTGTCAGGCAATGGGATGGACTAGAGACTCAAGACAATCCTGTGCTAGACCTACCAGCACTTCTGGAAATAAATCAGTGGGAGAGTGTTTATGATCTGATGAAGAACACAAATAAGACTGCTAGCTTTAAGAGATATGAGATGGGATAAACCAGTTAACATTCAATACCATTTCTCTAGAACCGAAGCATTTTCCTCCAAGCAGGGCTGATTTTGTCATCTGACAAACTTTCCCCCCACAGGCACTGAGCAGCATTTCCCTGAGGAGCTGCTTGCTCTGATGCTTCCAACTCCAAGCAGCTGTGAGTAGGGGCTCACAGCTGTAACAAGAATGTACTACGCTACTGGATACACCTCACAAGAGGGAGACCAAGTTTAGGACCATTCCCAGAAGAGCGAAGAAGACATCTTAGTAAGGATATAGAAACACCAATTACAGCTAACTTGCCCAAGATCACTGAGAGGAAGGAAGAGAGACACAGAACAAAGTGCTTGTTGAGAAGGCTGAAAGAATTGCTAAACAAGTTAATCCAGCCCTTGTTGTAACCTGCCAGGTTGCTTTTGTATTGAGATAAGTAAAGGAAGGTTGCTACCATCAGAGGGAGAAATGTACGAGAAGCAAGGTGTGACAACTTTATTCTCAATCATTCCACTGCTAGCGAGGCCACCACCCCTTCTTCCCTCCTCATACCGTTTGATGCTACGGACCACAGACTTCAGGCAGCCTTCCCAGTGTGCTGTAAGTACCCAGCAATTACAAGGGGACCAGGCTGTGATGCAGCACAAATTCTGTTCTTCTAACAGAAACCCTGACTCCCATATGCTGCCTAATGCCCTTCACCTGTGTTGACAAACTTAGTTGGTTCTTCTGAGTCCTCAGAAAACAGGGCTTGTGAAATTGTGCCCCATTTTCTTCACGTACTGCTTGCCATCCTTCCAGCACCCACTTCAGCTCGCATAGCTTCCCAGACTCAAAAGAATTTCAAGTGACAAGGTTAGACGAAAGCACTTAGAAACAAGAAGGAAACTGGAGCATTAATATTCTGCACAAAACCCAGCACTGAGATTCCCAAGTTCCCGCTTTAAATATAATTTAGTTTTGCTCTAATTTCTACCACGAGCTTTGTTTATACAGTGTTCCTTTTTAAGAGAAAGCAAGAAAAGTGGTGCACGTGTGCACTCAGGCACATGTCTGTGCACAGACTGAGATTTGCTGACACACCATGAGGCTCTGTAGGTTCCAGTTTCTCCACAGAAGCTGCGATGCAGAAGGTGCTCATTAAAAACAGCAGCCCACCTCTTTAGTGGTTTCCAATTGTCAGGTTTTGTTGCTCAGAAATCTCACGGAAATAAATTATGGTTTTCACCCCACACACAAAGGATGAAATGGCAACAGTAATTCTTTTGTTGTCTTTACAGTACGCTAAATGGTGACTTCTGTTCATTTCTTTTCAAACCATTTCCCCACTCCACTTTTTAAGGCTTTGAATTTTAATATTAACTGTCTCCCAGGTTTTCTCTTCTTTTGCCAACACACCACACTTTGAGCTGTTTATTACCGAAAGATTTTTGGTCTATATAATATGGTGGGTAGAAGCAATCCACAATGGGCACCAAGTCCCTTTTTGTTGATACCTCAAAACACAAACAAAAAAAATTTAAGATCAGAGATGCATGCTAGTTCAAATAACTACCTTCAGCTCTACTCGATATGGGTCATGCAGTGTTCTTCGCTCTGTTGCTCAATGAGCATCAAAGAATATTTCATTTTGCCTAATTCACTGTGCATCTTCACCATCATAACCAGCCACTTAAGTTGTCTAAATATGCAATGAACATTAATTCTACAAGGCAGTGCGCATTCCGCATTTGTCTTGCTGGATTTGAGCCTCCACTGGGCTCAAGTCCTTAACTAAATTCACATTTGGCTAATTCTCCTTGTTCAGCTGAAATTCTATAAGAAATTTAAAACCAAGGTAAGCATGGCGGCAACCTGGCAGTGCTTGTCTTGTGTGAACTGAAAGTAACGAGCAACAATGAGACAACATCTAGAATGTGTGGGATTATTACTGGCTCAACAGTACGTTAGCTGCATGATAGCAATACAACAAGGGAAGACCAAGGTATTGTCCTGAGGAAGCAAAGGGAACCACAACTAAATACACAGAGCACCTGACAAGGTCACAACAGCAATCTGTAATGATTCCTCCAAAGGCTGCATGTCTGGGTGCAAAGAAAAGGAACAAACCGTAAAACTCACAGATCTTTTGTGATGTGAAGGGGGTAAACTCAGAATCTTATCAGTTACTTCAGAAGAAACAAACAGCACCACCCTTTAGGTGTTAACACTGAGCTTTTGCTTGAAAGACTGTAATGCTTCCATTAAAAAGTTAAATACTTTCCAAATGGCAACCATAGAAGATACAAAGAGCAGCATCTTAAAGCTTCAAAAGACATCTTACAGTATAACACCAAAACAAAAAAATGGGCTTTAGTGGCAGGCACAAAAGGAAAATACTGTGGATGGCCTCCACACAACTTCTCCCATTAACATTTCTGGCTGCAACGGGTAGAAGTGATTTTAGTCATGTTAAAGTGGCAATCAGACTCAACGCTATGAGCAAACTGCTGGTTTGCCCTGCAGAGAGAAAACCCTGCTAGCATTAACACAAGAACCTTTTCCTGCAAGAACTTTCTGATCCAATAGCTGCCTAAAGTAGTGCTCATTTGTGGCAAAAAAAAAAAAAAAAAAAAAAAAAAAAGAAAAGGGGAAAAACGCATTAACACAAGAACCTTTTCCTGCAAGAACTTTCTGATCCAATAGCTGCCTAAAGAATTGTTTTTTTGTGGCAAAAAAAAAAAAAAAAAAAAAAAGAAGAGGAGGAAATGGCAAAATCCCCTGAAATATTCCAAATACAGATAAAGATTCCAATATCTATAGAATCAAAATGCTAACCAGAGGGGTTAGTGATGAGCATACAATACAGGCACTCATCTAAATCTCTACTAAGAAAATTCTACAAAAACCTGAGCAGACCACCTTAACCGATTCATGAACCAAAAGAACTAGAACTACTCAGCACTGATTAGCAGATTGAGTACCATCAGCTCACACCACACATTGACCTCAATTCCCTAAGCAACTCACTCACACAGAATTCAAGTTCATTATATCTTCAAATTGGATTTCAAATCCCTGAATCATACTCCTCCCTTATTGCAGCAACTCCTGCACTTGGAAATGCAGAAAGTGGAGGAATAAGAACAACAAAGGAGTGGGAAAGTTAGCTTTTTTTTTTTAAGCCTCATGCCCAACTGCACCATCAATGATGTACTGATTCAGCACTACCATGGATTCTACAGAGAACTATTGTTCCAGCCTTAACTTTGCAATCCTCTAACTACACATCCCAGGTTATATGGATATGCTTGTCCAGTATCACAGCTTTTAAATTTGAGTAGTCCAGGCCTTTTATAGATGTTCAAAGTAAAATACGTGTTGTGGGAGGAGGATTACAGCTGTACTTCAAGCCCTCATGGTTTATGAGGTCAACATAATGGATCTATTAATTTACAGCCTTTTTTTCCCCTAGAGTAGGAGCTATTAATATTCTACAGATATTTACTTCTTCAGATTGTGGTTTAATCAATACAGTACTTCAGGCAACATGAAGTACCGTAGGCAATGTAAAGACTGTCAGACCCAGAGAGTTTAGGTTTACAGAGTGGGGCTTAGCCTCTTATGACTTTGCAGAAGTACTTAGAAGATTACAGAAAAGCCAGCTGGGGGAGAAAAGAAAACGTGAAGACAGTCTACACTTGGAAAGCTAAACATGTACACTAGTACTGGGGAAAGGGGAGTGATTTTAAGAATCAGCTTAAATCAGCCTAAGTCCTAGAGCTGACGCAGTTACAGCAAGACAGTTCCCGAAGCAGAGTAAGCCGCAGCAGTAACCACAGGCACCCGAGGGGAAAGAGGAGCCCCAGCCGTGGATGACCACGTAGGTTTCCCAACGCCGAGAAGGCCGCTCGCTGGGCACTGTCCCAGGAGGGCAGACTACTTCTGGGCTGAGATTAACTCAGAGGCTACTCTCTCAGACCCAGCCCAGCCAGCCCGCCCTGGGCTGCAGAGAAGCTCCGCTCAGGAAAAAAGGACTCTGAACCCTGCTTTTCAGCTCGCCAGGGGAAAAAAAGCAAGCTGCTAATGAGAATTCTTAGGCTTCAGAGTCACTGATAAACCCTGTAAATTCTGGAAAACCCATGGCTTCACCTGACTCCGGCTCTTCACTTGCTGATAGCCAGAGCAAACACCACTGCTCAGGTCATGGCCTTTTCCTCCTAAGTGCTTTAGACGATCTTGCCAGTGATCACAGGTCTCCTGTACAGAGCCTCAACCACAAAAGGAGAAGACATTTCAGCTTAAAAGAGATGAGAAAAGTCCATTCTCACCCACACCAATTTCAAAACTCACTCACCACTCTTACATCAATAAGGAAATCTGTCCAATTCGCAGCAGCCTACACAAGAGCATTATTAAGCCAAAAGATTAGATGCTTTGCTTCTTTCATACTCATACCAACCTTGCTCCCCAAGCAGCTTTTGTAGAAAAACTATTAAAAATGGAGAGCGAGACAGTTCAAAGAGAGGTCTCAATCCTGAAAGATAGCATATCCCTCCTCTTCCCCCCTACACTGCTTCTCTCATTCCCCTTGTGTTCCTCAAGGCTCATTACGGAGGTACTCAGCACAAAACAGAACTAGATTTTAGACTGGGCTGCCATCTGCATGCTGAAATGTTCCCTGCTTTTATAGAGAAACTGCTTTTACAGCATCTTAAAACAGTCCTCTTTCTGGGACCGCATAGAAGATGGACTGCAGTTGTTACAAGTGTCAGCCGTATTGACTTTATATCTCCTCCTATATACATTCATACCTCTGCAATGTTTACACAATACCAATATTTGCACTATTCGTGGCAAACCTGGTCCACATTCACTCCTGCACATTAATGAAACAAGCGCCGAGAGAACACAACTCTGCTTGTGATGTGCTTAGAATTTCATTCCTTGATCTCATTCATGGCCACATGCTCCCCTAACTAATACATAATGCTCAAAGACAGATTTAACAGAAAAAGATGACATACCAGCTGTTACACTTCTTACAAAACACTATTCCACAGTTTTCCACTTAGAAAACACAGTTCCAGAGAAGCGAGACAGGGCACTTTGCTCTGCCGTCAGCAAAGGCAAGTTGCTTTCACTGTACTCGGCACCATCTCATACATAGTACCTTAAAGTGATAAACATATTCTTGATGAGGATTTTTTCCCTTACATAACCAGAGGCTAGCCTTTACCTATATGTATTTTGCCAGATTTGTCTGGGTGAAATTAAGAATTTAATTAAGCAAGCAAACAAGCAAACCCCCCCCAGAATTTGAGGATCATGAGAAACTGCTTATAGAACATTACTTCCAGATATTTTGTGGAATTGGAATATTGGAACCCCCAATGGGGTTTTGTTCTGTTGCAGGCCAAAATCAAATTAAAATATGTATTTTATGTGCCCTGGAATTGCTCTGCCAAATAGACATCCTTGTCAAATTAACTGTTCCATAAAGCAGTGGGAAGAGGAGTGGAAGGAACTCTCTTCCTGTAGTGCTTTTGGGGTGGAAAGGGGCTGGAAAGGAAAGGATTAGCCAAACAACCCCTGCAGAAGTTTCTAACACACAGTCTCTCTCCCACCAGCTTTGTCGCTGAACATAACACAATCCCTCAGTCCTCCACCGATTCCAAGGGGGGCTTTACCTAGGTCAGGTACCAGATGCCGGAGGAAACCCTGAACAAAGCTAGCAAAAAGATTCTCATTATTTTCAGCAAGGGCAAAATCTCTTCCCTTTGTCTTCTTTTCAAGGCTGTTTAAAGGAAGATTTATTTTTAGTTGGACACCCTGAAAAGCAAATGGCCTCTTAAAGTGCCTCCTTATTTTGTGATACAGTTTAAATGTTCACTTCCCTTTCCAGCACTAAAGGCCTCCTGATAAATAGCTCCGACTCACATTGTTTAAGGAAGGCTTAGAAACGGAGAGAAGACACTGTTTCCCATACAGCCCTTTAAGGCTGTTTAATAGTTGTTCATGATTTAGCATGCCTTGATATTTTCAGCTTGAGCCTCAGTTTGAAGTGAGAAATTACTCAGAGCCCAAATGTTTTGAGGAGTAGGAAAAGTCCGTACATTATAAATGCTTTATTTGTACTTCTTATTGTGAGTAGAAATTCTCAGCCCTTTCCCTCACACGCACAGGTCAACGCCACCAGCCCCAGCCATCCCTGGCAGCTTCCCACCTCAGCCAGCTCCCAGCCAGCAGGGATGACTGGCTGCACAGGGCACAGACATGCTCCTTGAAACTTTTCCTCCACCTCCAGTCCCACAAGGGCATCTCAACCCAGGACACACAAAATTTGGACCAAACAGCCTCTCCCTTCCAAATGTCACATAGAAGACACTGTTCTCTGTAGCTTTAACTGGATAATTGTAACACATACAATCCCTCCCCAGGAAACAGCTGCGGACAGTCTGGGAACAAATTACTCTGCCTATGCGAACAAAAATCCTTTTACAGACCCATCCCAGCCAGAGAGCCTCACCTGGATGCTCTTGTCATCTCCAAGCAGGCAGAGCATCCTGAGGGGTATAGGCCTCACATGTCACCCCCATTTCCTCCCCCTTGCTCTCCAGCAGCCTACCTACATCTCTGCTGGGCTCCTCACACACACTGTCTCCATACACAAGCTGCCTGTTATTCCTGCAGGGAACCGAAGCCAGCAGCTGCCCTACACCTCCAGACACACACACTCTTAAACCCTCCACGGCTCAAGCTTATCATACAGTGGCAAGGCACAACACCCAGCAAGTGCGTTCCTACTTGCCTCTGCTTCCTCACTCCTCTGCAGCCTCCTCTGGCTTAAGGCTGCCAAGTCCAGCTTCTTCTGAGGTCCAGGCCTCCAGCCTCCGTCAAACCAGGAAACCTCCTCCTCCCACTGCCACACTGCGGGTCCCTGCCTGATCAGAAGTGATCTGTACCATGAGAACAGCCCTTCTGCTGAGCTCACCTTCTCCCCGCCAGCCTATGAATCCCCCCCTGACCCTCCCAGGCTCTTTTTTTGATCTGACTTCTGTTTGGAGAGCAGCCAGTCCCCCCACACTAGTTCCCAACAGCTTCGGCTACTGCACTGCTTTAAAGTGCAGCCACCGGACTGGCAGCCCTGGAGATTAAAAGGCTTTCCATCACTCTGCTCTGTGAGATACGAAGCAGTTCAGACAAACTCAGACAAACCCCCCCACATACGCACAGGGGCTCCAGCAATTGTGTGGCATCCACTAAAATTGACTAAAGTTGGCTAAGTGCATTCATGTGGCACGCCTGGTCTTTTTTCTTACCTCTTGTGCAAGCAAACCTTCCTCCCTTCTCCCTCCCCCCCCATTTTACTGCTAAAGCATCAATCACCAAACAATTTGAAGACAAACCTCTTATGAGCTTCCAGGTACTGTGAAAGTAAAAGGGCGCTCTGCAGAGAACTCCTGAGCCTTACAAATGGAACGACCAAAGTCATCTCTCTCTCTCCTGTGCTCACTTGCAGTCCAAGTAGGGAGGTGAGTATAAGGAAGTCTTGCTATCAGCTAACATCCCTACACATTCCCAACTGACCACCCCCGCCCTGGTACCCAGGAGCAGGCCAGAAGTGCATGCCCACCCACGCACACAGGATATGTGCTTTCCAACATCCTTGGTCACCAGCTAGAAAGCTTTAGTTCAGTAGAAGAAGGTCTCCCCTCGCAGACTCGGATCTGGAGCACGCTGGAGGTGCAAGCTGCTGCCTAGCAACACAAGTGCTCTGCAAGGGAGGTCGGAGCATGCCCCTGTCCTCCCACTGCAAGAGGTCTCCTATGCACAGAGAAACACCCTCAGGAGGATGCGATCCTTAGTAATTTCTTGGAAAGCCATCCTGCACATCACCAATTACAACCCCTACTTAACCACAGACTCGCCAAATCCTGAAGAGCGCTGCCTGTGCCTTCGTGAACTGCCCGAAGTCTTCACTTTTCACATTCGTTGTGCATGCATTACACCCCACTGGCTTACGGAGCCAAAAAGCCCAAATCCTAGCCTGTCCCTCCGTCTCCTCCTCAGCCACTTGTCTATTGCAAAGCAAGAACTTGACTCGCTGTCAGACAGCTTCCTCCCCAGACTTACCTCCTGCCTCGGCTCTGGGACGAGCAAAGCTTTTCAGCCACCATGTCCTCACCAAAGCTGGCCCGCTCCTACCTCCGGGGGGAAGCCCCTCGCCATGCACCACACAGAAGCAGGGCAGGCAGTCACCTGCTCTTACAGCTGAGATATCTCACGGATATCACAGACCGCCAGGCAGCTGCAGTTTTATCCCTGCTGAGAAATAATGTCCGCTTTTAAGTGCTGACAGCAAGCGTTTGGGGTGAGTGCCTCTCTCGGGCGTGAATGCAACCACACTCACACAACGCCTGGGCACCCTGAAACAGCCCTTCCCCACCACCCTTCCCCACCTCCTGCGCAGGCAGTGGCTCACCTCGCTTTGCGCCGACCTCTAACAATTCTCTGAAAATCCTCAAAACTGCGTGCACTCTGAGGGTAGTATTGTAACAGCCACAAACCCCACACACACTCTAAAAATACGATTTTTTTTTAAATAATCACGATAAAAACAAGAGAGTATAAACATGGCAGAGAAGCACGAGAAAGTACCAGTTCCTGCCAGGATGGGTTTTTCCTCACGGTACAAACCTAAATTTGGGTGTTAACCCAGCAGGAGCAGAGGTTGCTCAAAGCACACAGACCTTACCGTAACTTTGAAAAACTACAGCTTACAGCATTTTCCACCAGAAACTTTAGATTCTTTGAATCTTAGCAGAGACAGCAGTCCAGGGACAGGCTCTTCAAAAACAGCTGCTTCATCAAGCGCTTAAGAGTGGTTTTGTGCCCTTTAGCAGGTTTCCATCAGACCCCAAACAAAACTAGAGAAGCCTTATTACCACGAAACTTTCGGAGGCACCTCAGAGCAGCCAAGCCTCCAAAGAGCCGGCACCTTTTCAACAGGCTCCACCAAGCTGCAGCATCCCAAAAAACAAGTCCTCGCGTGTTCTTCTTTTAAATCCCCGGCAGTAACACTTTTCCCGGGAAGCCCCACGCGCGTTCGCGGCGCTGAGTGACAGCCCCTCGATACTAACCGAGACCTCCCTCCGGGGAGAGAAAACAC
>NW_008824034.1:2359598-2372148 GCF_000699105.1 Pygoscelis adeliae | reverse complement strand
CGAGCGCTACGCTTCCAGCCCCCGCCGGCTGCGCTCCGCACCGGGCCCTGGGGTGGCAAAACGCCGCCGCCAAAGCCCCTAATGCCCCGTAAAGCCCAGACGGGGAAGGGGCTGTCGGCACCAGCGCGGGGCCCGTGGAGCCACGCGCGTCGGCCCGCTCTCGGCTGAAGAAACGGCCAAGAAACGTCCCGAGGAACAGAGGGAGGGTCAGCAAGGGGCTGCAGAAGTATAAGGAGGAGTCGGCACCTTCAAATCTGGTCTTGCAGGGCTCAGGTCAGAAAAGGCGGCATTGAAACAGCCCCGAGCCGGTACCAGCGCGCTGTGCCAGCGTACACCCGCCACACCTGGGGCCAGGGCACCCGAGGGGAACACACGAAGACACCTCTTGGAGCACAACCCCAACGCCGGTGTCCTTGCTCCTGCTGCTCCGACAATTCGCAAATGCTGCCCTGGCCTCGGGCTGCCTGCACAACTTGCATCAGTTTAATTTCAGCGGAGAGAGGTGCAGCTCGTCCCAGGGGTTACAGCGCTTGCACTAAACTGGGAGAAGCCGCTTTCAAACCCACTGCACGTTTTCATACCATCATTAGCACCAATTTAACCAGGCTGCCTTGAACTGGACCAGGTTAAGTGTCTCATCCCTAACGCTGCTTCTGACATGGCACATCCGTGCTTTCTACAGCCTGGTAGTGTTATTTTTAGTTTCCCTGTGCTGGTTTTTATTCGCTTTCAAATATCTTAGAATAGCTCCATGCAGAATATAATCTACTTCTGCGTTTTGCTCAGATTCATAGGAGGGCCCCGGTTTTTTAGGCAACTGTGATACAGGCAGAAAAATCACGGGCCAAATTTCTGTGAGTGCACTTCACGCTCATGTGAGCAACATGACTTCACAGTGCCATTGCTTGGACTGACTTGTGCTGTGTCACAGCGTGTGTGATCATCACTCCTGCACGTGACCCCTGCGAGGCTGCAGAAGCCAAACAACGCAGTGGCGAAGCTCATACCCTAAACACGCGAGCAGCCCCCAGCCAGTCACAGGAAAACATCTTCCGCGGGAGACCCTCACCACAGAAGTTAGTGTCCCCTCAGCATCCTCCCCCCAGGCCAGGGCAGCTAAGAAGAGCCGCATCCTGCTCAGTCACGCACGGCCCACCTCAGCTACGCATCAGTGTCAGCATCTTTGCAATTATTGATGTCAAAGCCAAGAAAACGCTCGGCTCTGCTTTCAGGCCTTTATCGCCTATGCAGAGCTGACAATTGGAAACATTGTCTTGTTATCTATAAACAAAGAAATCTGAACTAGGTGTCATACAGGGACAACAAAAGTAGCAGCATTTTTAGTCATTTCTCTGAATGTAACCACCCTTTAAAACCTCTTTTGACTTGAGGAGGTGCTGGGGACGAACAGCCTACAGCTGCTTTGTTCTGCAAGGTGAGGCCAAGAACAACCAAATGCGAGGGCTTTGCACAGCCCCAGCCATGGGAGGGGCTCAGGGACACACGAGGTATTCTTACGTACAGTAGATGAGCAAAACTATTGTAGTGCAGGAATGTGACAAAAATCAATAAACTAGCCCATTTTTACTGCCTGTATAAATCTTTTAACTAATTAGAGTCGAGGAGTTGCCAGGAGACCTTGCTTCTCCGTGTGACATAGACTTCTTCACCAAGATGCTAATACCTTTGCTGCAATTTATAACCTCTGACACTTCAGCTACTCTTTCATTTCTCCTGGCATGGTTACAGTGTAAAAGTGCTATTTTTTAAATTATTTATCAAGTCACTTACTAAAGTCACTTTTTAGCTGAATTAAAAGATTAAAAGCCTAGAAATAAAACATCCCATGGACTTTGAAGTATACAGTTAGGTGAAGCTATATTTAATGATACCGTGGATTTATATTTGAACTTTCAATGAATAGATAAAGCAGTATCATTAGACATACTTCAGCATTTTATAATAAGTCAAAAAACCTTAATTATTATGCTACACTATATGAATGTATACATTATTTGTAAAAAAGAGGGGAATATACCACTGCCTGAATTTTTTAAAAACTAATTTATTTTCCCCTATTCTGATCTCATCTCAGCCCATTGTGCAAAATAATCAATTTCACAGACAAGAGTAATATGATATACAGCTGTCAGTTTTTAGATAGGCTCAGTAAGAATGAAAAGAGGAACGTGGTATTAATGGGGTTGAATACAGAGCAGAAGAAATCAGCCTTCAGAGGAACTGTAGGAAAAGCCTGCCATGCACCAAGCCTTACACTAATTTCTGATGTATGCTAAAGAAGTAATGAGACCTGTTTTGGCCTTTGTTTCTGACCTTTTTTTTTTTAATATGTGTGATAAAGCAGGCTAGGGGCCCCAGCTAAGACATCCCAGGTGCACCGTGTGTTGTAGACACACACAGAAAGAACAGAGAATAATGCAGTTGACACTGATAAAAATGGGAGAGAGAGAAATTATTCACACTGTCATACCTGTCCATACTAGGAAGGGCTGTCCAAAGAGACTGAGGAACTTGGGCAATGTCAAGTAGTAAGTCTGTGGAGAGCCAGGAACTGAATGCATCGCCTCGAATCCCATTTAGTTCTCCAATCCTTGATTTGTTAAATCTCTCCATGTTTTCTGCTAACCAAGTTATTCCATGATGGGGTATTCTAGGATTTTAATCCAACGCCAGAGGAATCAGTGAAGACGACTCCCACTGACTTCAGTTAGCTTTGGAAGAGTCCCCAGATACACTTTCTTAATCAATTTTAACCAATCTATGCATGGACTCACCCACATCCCTTACAATTAGTTTGTAGCCAAACATCTTCTTCTGACTGCCACCAGCGGGGGTTGTCCTCCCAGCTGCTCTTTTCTAGCCTACCAAGTATCGATGGATCTGCTGGTTGAGTGCCTTGCACTCTGTCCTGCTTCAGTCAAATAAGATAGGTTTGTTTTGACTTTAAATAGCAGAAATTAAAGAGCTCCCACCTGAGCAGCTTGCTTGGCAGAGCTGGGGTACAAAGTGAGCAGCCTCCAGCATGAAAAAGGGTAATTTGGGGGGCATAAATTGCCCTAATAAACCCTACCACTAACACAGCTAGTTCTAGAAGGGGCCATCGTCCATGGCTGTGATCAGGAGATCCCCAGTCTTGCCGTGAACCTCTGCTTCTGAATCTACATGATTCTCACATCTTTCTTACCTGAATGGGAAGATGACAGGATGAGAGAATTTACAGCTGTGTAAAGTCCCATTTATTGACTTTATGTCTAGTCTTTTGTATATAGCAGCACAGATTCAGGTCTGATCTTTGGGAAATATGGCCACATGTGGAAACTACGCGCGTGTGTGTGCTTATGCTCCTGCTCAGGAAAGACCCTGCAATGACCACCATAAGCAAGAAGAAATAAGGCTGAAAGCTGAGTCCGTCTCTCCAAAAACACCATCAACCCTTCCCAGCAATTCATTTCAGCAGACAGTGATGCAAAGCTGGTAGATAACCCCGTTGCAGCCAGGCGCAAGCATCCAGCCTCCCTAAAACCAGGTGACAATGACAGACCTGCAGGGCTGCAAACCTGCAGATGCTGCAGACCATCACCCACCCCCACGCTGCACCCACCATCTCCAGCCCCACTGCGTCCTGCAGCCCAGGGCCCCATGCTCTCAGCAGGCTGCTCTGCCAGCAGCACCCACATTGCTGGAGCAGAGAGAGGCGGAAGCGCTGATCCACAAGGATGTGAGATGCTGATGCTGCAACAGCAGAGCACGGAAGGGAGCTCATCACAGAGAGACTTGGCAGGGCTGCGTTTACACGGGACAAAAGCCAAAGCAAAGAGAGCCTGTTGTGAAAGGGATGAGGAGGACATTGGTGGCCAGATAACACTGGATGAAGGATTAGCTACAGGAAGGAATAAAATGACAAGGAGAGAATCCTGCCTGGCTGGTAGCAGCCATGATTCTGATCACCGCTTGTCAGGAGATAAACACAGAGTTGCACAGTAACGTATTTCCAGTGCAGCTCTGCAAAGAGGGATTTTTAATAGGGTGCCAATTCCCTTCAGTTGGAGGGACTTGCACAATAATGTCAATGCTGTTGACTGAAGTTGAGCACAGACAGTATAAAGCAGCAGTAAATGCCAAGATTTAAAAAATCGTTTTGCATCTGACGTTCTTCTGGGTTATTTCAAGTGAAAGATAAATGCACTATCTTCCAAGCAGTAGTCTTGTTTGATACCAACAACATACACAAGTAGTTAAGTTTGGAATAGGGTAACTTTCTTGCTTTTATGCTTGAAAGCTGAAGATAAAATTATTAAGCATTTTGCATGTACAGAGTGTAAGAGGAGTGACTGCTTTGCATAAGTATATGGATTGGAAAATAAGAATTCCCTTCCCCAAAGAACAACACAACAGGCTTACAGCAGATGTAACATCTTCATGCAGTAGGCATTATATTTTTGTAAAAGACTAAAAAGATACAGCATATTGACTACTTACCTGCCTCTCTTGACTGGCCAACAGCAGAAATGGAAGCACTGTTCGGGATTAATTAAAATCAGACACAAATCCTAACTTTGCCTTAATCCAGCAAACAGCTATGAAGCTTGTTAAAGAACCTACTCAAATGGAGAGCTTCTTTTCATGTGCGGAATAGTTTGTGGAGCAAGAATGTAAAATCCACTAACAGATAGTGGAAATACACTTCCATTTCCCATTGGGAATTTCTCAGACAAGGCTAAGACAAATGCTGCCTTTGAGTGTTTATTTCATTTTTTGGTGGGAGAACCAATAATCAGCTAGAAAAAGGCGGGGTGGGGGGGAAAGGAGTAAAAATAATTAGCACACGCAAACACACAAACTCTCGTGCTGGTGATTTCTGTCCTCTGGATGGGACACAGCTACACAAACAATCGATCCAGCAATTCTGAGACCTCTGGTAAGCACAAACAACATCCTGAAGTAGATCAGCCCCTAATAATAGAACAGTCCTCCATCAGCCCCTCATTTCTCCTCCCTTCATCCCCTTTCAGCTGTGCAGTATCTACCAGCAAAACTGTGGTTGGCAGACACAGAGACAAAAGATTAAATGCAAGTTGTGCTTCTTCTAACCTCTTGTGGGATTTAGAGAAGCTAATCAATGTTGGATTCACTTGTATTCCACAGATCATTTTTGTTTGGCAGTATCTAATCATAATTGCAGAAATCCCACTGCAATACAGAGTTTGGCAAACTCATCTTGGAACAGCTCATTTGGTGCAAACATTATATTTTAACTTCAATGATAAGAAACTACTGCGAAGATGACAAGCACGGTTAGTTTTAGATGCCACAAGCTGAGGAAAAAGAGGTAAGTTACCTAAAACGATCTCATCATATTTTGTAACTTTGTCCTCATAAAATGCAAATTTCTGCAAGCGGATGGTTTGAAAAACCTAGTTTAAAAGGAAATAAAACCTAGAAATCAACAAATACTGATGTTGATCTTCTATGTTTTTCTATTACAGATTTCTTTTCACCTCTCCATTTCTTGCTGGTGCTTCTAGAAAAGAAGAAATTAATACAGCACTTTGTTTACTTATTTGTGTTTGTAGCAAACAATAGAAGTTTTAAATCTGGTTGTAAAAATCGTCCTATTTTGCATGTCTGTTCTGCTCAGATTATCATATTTCAGGCCACAGAACAGAGCAAATCATAACAATGAAGGGAAAGGTACAACAAATGGTCTGAAACTCTGGACCGATAGCAAAAAAACGCAGATTACTTTTCTGGACAGAAGCTACACCTATTTGGGGTAGCTTAGATTAAGTTGAATAATGGATTTTCCACGTCAATTGGCAAAAGGAAAAGAAAAATGTTGTTTCAGATGAAAATAAAATGGAGTTTCAGGGCAGGGGAGAAATGTGGTAAAAATAATAATAATCAACTTTAAGTGTTGTTTCATATCCTTTTTCACAGATAGATAAATTGCGTATTAAACCTACATACCTGGATCATACTGTAAACAAGTGTCTCTTTTTCAGGTTGATCAGCACCGTTACTAAAATACAAAGTTCAAGGTTAAATTCTAAAGTCTGAATCTCTTGATTCCCAAAAAGATAACTGGGCTTCAACTCAAGCAGAAGCACCGGGTTAGCCTGACATGCAGGAAAGGAGAATTTTGCTGTTCCCACTTATGTCTGCACAAGAGTCCTCCCTGGCTCTGCACACCCACATGCTGCAGTGGCTGACAGGCTTGCCAGGGAGTGTAGAAAGAGCCAAGCGTGTTAAATGACCCGTGCTGCGTAGCCGCAGCAGCACAGCTCCCAGCTAGGGTAGCCCACGCCAAGCTCCAGGTGGGGAGGGTTGGGGAGGGGGGCTGCAGGAGTCTGGCTTGGCTCCTCTGAGCACAGCCCTCGGAGGCCAGAGGCACGGCGAAGAGGCTCACGTGCCAAGACCCTTTCTCAAGCCCTTGCTTCACCTCGAGGGCAAACATAGGCATAAAGTTCCTCTAGCTTTTATGCAACACGGTATTTGGCAGAAGAGGTTCCTTCATTTTTCTGAGGCATACATATATGAAATACATTTGGCAAGAAAAAGGTACTCCACACTTGCACACCTGCACATCCACCCGTTCACCTGGCAGGCTGCTCCAGCGTGACCTGTTCAAGTAATCCTCTGATTTATCACATCAGTAATTCAGTTTTGATGTCAATATTTCAAGGTCTCTTTAAGCATCAGTGACCATATCCTATGAAAGAGATGAGGAAAAAAAAAAAAAAGCAGTGAAACATATTGGCAGCGGTCAACAAAGCAAAGATATGCTAAAATACTTTTTCCAGCCTTACCTGTTTTAATGCCTGGTAATAAACACTTTTCAGGACGTTCGTTTTCAGGCTTTGTCATCCTCTGTTGTCCATGCATTCTAAGGCACTGAATTCCCCTCTCCCAGTACATCTGCGAAGAGAAACATTTATGGAAATAAAGGGATATGATTTAATCTCAGATTCAAAGACTAAACAGTGGCTTTAGATAGAGCATTTTGGGGTTTTTTCACTATGCCTAAGCCAGTCCTGCCCTCCAAGCTGTCAGTGAGTTCATTTCCTCAAAAGCAATGAGTGTTATCAAAGACAAAAAAACAAAACAAGTCAGTGGAACTGGAGCTAACGGCTTCACAAACACCTTTAATTGCCAATGCTTTTGGCTTGTGATAACACGGTAATATTCTAAAATTGGCTTGAATTTCTGTAAGAAGCTATTTAATGTATTCCAGACTTGTAGGTTTCTTATCTATGTAAAAATGCCAGTACTTGGAAATATCAAGCACACTGGAGTTATACCCTGTCTTAAAGGAAACAAAACATGCATGGTGAAACTACTTGCTTAATTTCTAATTTGAGTATTAATATTCCCTGGCAGAAAACAGGTGGAAGACAAGTGCGTAGGTATGTCTGCTCCACGCAGGCACATACTGCCCGTGCTCTCCAGCCTCCACCTCCATCAAACCTCCAGTGTGCAGCTTCCATCGAACTGCTTAGGGCCAGAGGCACCTCTTGTACTTCCAAAATAAAGAAGCCATTATTTGGAAATCAATGTACAGCACCAGTCGCCTGAGCAGAGCAGACATGTCAGTTGTCTTGGAATTTAAATAACCACAGCTTTGGAGCGGGCACATCAGAGACAGCCTTAGCTCAAGTAGCAGAATCACAGCATTGACTTCAAGCACTTCATAAAATCCAAAGAAACACCCTTTGCAGTGTAAACCCTACGGTCTGAAACCTTCTGAGAGGGAGACATGTCCCAAGACTCAAGAAAAGGGTGGCGGCTGGGAAACAAGGAGCTCTTTGCTGAGCTAGGGAACAGCATGAAGAGGACTCAAAGCAGCTGTGTGAAATGGTGGGGTGATGGGGACATGATAAAAACAACTGAAAAGTGGAGCACAGAGTGCATACTGGTGGAGAAACCCCAGTCAGCATCTCTCATGACCATGAGAGGGGGAGTGGAAGCAGATTAGGTGTAAAATTGGGTGAAAATCATTCTTTTGCAGAGAATTCTGGTGATCAGCATATCTGGAGAGCCCCAGAGAGGTTGTTCATTAAAAGCCCTCAGGTTGCAGGAGCTGCTGAAACACCCCACCCCATGCCACAAACCCAACAACACTTCTCTGGAGGGATGAAGACAGACTTGGTCAAACACTGCAAACACCAAGGGAAACACAGAGAGTGCATCTTGGGGCAGATGGGAACAGGGGCAGGAAAAGGGTTATAGAAAGCACCATAATTTTACTAGAGATGCTGTGGGGAAGACTCAGTTTAAAGACTACTGCACAATACATACAAGAGCAACAGTCTGACTTGAAAGCTACAGACCACTGATTGACAGCTTTCTGAAGTACATTTCAAGTCCAGTTCCCTTCCTAAATCCTTGTGTTAAATCCCTGGACTCAGTGCTTCAGAATGGCAGTGCTTTGCCTAGTGAGGGTACCCTGGAGGTCGCTGTCATTTCCCCGTTCCTGAGAGAGGGACTAGGACAGTGTCGTGGTCTCTGCAGGGGTCTGAGATCACTGAATCATGTCCTCCCTGGAGTAATCAGAACCAGGAGAAATATCAGAAATAACACTTTCTACAGTGAAAAGGAAAGACAATTCTTAAGCACTCCTCAAATTTACAGGAGTGACTTTTCCACTGCTCCTCTGGTAGAGCTTGCCGTTCCTTCCTCTGCCTTATTGTCACCACAAATCTGGTGCAACTCAGACAGCACAAGTATTCCACCAAGGGTGATGAACGCAATATATGATTTCTCAAAAGTTCTCAGATCAAGGTTTATTAAAAATAAAAATTGTAGAGCAAGAATCAACGTTCAAGAGCAGTCAATCAGATGTCTGAATTATGTCCTGCCCTTAAAATATGCAGTGGATAACAGTTTTTAAATGGTCCCTGTAAAAGCTACTATGTGTACTGTACCTTGACATTAAGTCCACAGTAAAGTACTTACCTTCAGGATTCTGCCCATTTATAGGTCTTTTATTCTGCTTCAAACTAATCAGAGCAGCTGCTCCAGAATGTAAAAAGAAAAAAAAGCAAACGTATGATTTACTGCCAGACTCCCGGTGAGCAAAAGGGCACACACCCATCACTGCAGGCAAGCAACAAGCAAGCAAAAGAAAAATGATTCAGAACAACAGAGGGAAGGCGAGAGGGAAGAGGGTGTGGGCTGGGCAGGGAGTTAGTATGCAATAGCTCATTAATGTGAGTGTGTACAAGGCCAGTCTGACATCAGGGAGGTTGTTACAGGATTGCAATGGGATTATGGTATATATATACAGACAAAAGAGGCCGTTAGCTTCAAAGAACCACTTATTTATCCCTTTCAGTAAAAAGCAGCGGGCCCCAAGCTCACAAAGTGCATAGGTGCATTGCTCAGCTTTGTCTGTCGGTGGATCCAGACCAAAGTGTCCGAGCCCGCTGACTCTGCCAGGAGGCAGCAAGGTCTCCTGCACAGGTGAGACTCCTCCCTACAGGCTCTTCACCCAGACACCATTGACCAAGAGCAGGCTACTCAGTTACAACAGCCAGGATACTTAAAACAGCACTTGATCCTCCACAAACTGGGAAGGAGAGACTGAGTATCTCCTGTCACTTCCAGAGGCAGCAGAATACCTTGGGGGTATTCATCCAGCTTGATGTCCTTGCTGCAACAGAATAACCTCAAAAAACAGCACTGGTTTCTTCTAGTTCCAAAGGTTTTCCTTATGATTGCCTCAGGACTTACATCAGAGCTCAGTTTTCACTGGCCCATTCCTTTATCAAATTCTCCACTTACCTGCCATTCTGCACATCCAGAGCTGAGGCTATTCCCACTCACGTCTTCTCATTTGTGGGCAGGCTGAAAACAGTTTGCTTTTGCCTGTTACATGAAGATCTGTTGTGGTTTAACCCCAGCCGGCAACTAAGCCCCACCCAGCCGTTCGCTCATTCCCCCCCCTGGTGGGATGTGGGAGAGAATCGGAAGGGTAAAAGTGAGAAAACTCGTGGGTCAAGATAAAGACAGTTTAATAGGGAAAGCAAAAGCCGCACACGCAAGCAAAGCAAAACAAGGCATTCATTCACCCCTTCCCATGGGCAGGCAGGTGTTCAGCCATCTCCAGGAAAGCAGGGCTCCATCACGTGTAACGGTGACTTGGGAAGACAAATGCCATCACTCTGAACATCCCCCCTTCCTTCTTCTTCCCCCAGCTTTATATGCTGAGCATGACGTCATATGGTGTGGAATATCCCTTTGGTCACCCAGCTGTGTCCCCTCCCAACTTCTTGTGCCCCCCCAGCCTGCTCGCTGGTGGGGTGGGGTGAGAGGCAGAAAAGGCCTTGACTCTGTGTCAGCACTGCTCAGCAACAACGAAAACATCCCTGTGTTATCAGCACAAATCCAAAACACAGCCCCATACTAGCTGCTGTGAAGAAAATTAACTCTGTCCCAGCCAAAACCAGCACAAGATCTCTTCGATTTCTTCTTAGGAAGTTCACTTTTGGCAGATTCTTCAGTTCTTGGCTGAACCTGACAGCTGATCACTAGCCCATTTTGAATATGTGGCCACTGCAGAGCTGGGCCATTTCTGAATAAAATTGTCTCTGGGAACCACAGAGATCCCTTAGCAAATAGCAGTACCTTTAGGCCTTACCTGTGCTGCCATACGTCAGAAGCAACTATTCAGATTAGGGGTTGCACCTTGGTTATTTATAAAAGTGAAGATTTGAGCCACTATGTCAACAGTGAACAAAGTAGGAAAAAAGAAATCTGGCTACAGAAAAGCATCCAGGACCCACATCAACGCAGCTGTGAGCTCGGCTCAGGCAGGGGGTAAAATTCCTGGAGCACCATTTCACACTGCCCAGGGACAACGCCATGGCTTCACGATGTCCTGTGGACGTGCATGCACCTTCCAGTGCATCCAGCCTGCAGCAAACCCGAAGGACATGTAGGCTTACCCAGGCGCTGCCGAGGGTAGGGGCCTCTCGTGTTACTCCTCCAATCTCTTCCAGTGCGACTTGTTCGCCTTCCGCTCACTGTCCAGCCCAAGCTGAGATGGCTACAAACACTGCTGTGCCCCTGCTCTGGAGACATCATCTCCAACACTGGCAGTTCAGCCTGTGAGAGAAAGCAGATTTGGCCCCTTAGCATGTCATCTCATGTTTTTCAGTAGGAAATTTAGATTGCACATACCTAATTAATGCAAAACAGGGATAAACAAGCAGATTGCTTACTTCAATTATGTGCACAGCGCCTGCAGGGTTACCGTTTAAAAATCACAAAGAAAGAAAACAGTCAAAATGGGTAAAAAGGCGCAGACAAGAGTATACAATCTGCAGCTTACCTTGATGGCGAGTAAAAACACCCCTCCACCAAGAGTGAAAAGAGGGAGGTTATTCTTGGCAAATGAGTACAATCCAAAATTTTTCAGCCATCTGTAAATAATATTTACCTGGAGCAGCTTTACATAATTAAATTACTTCCTTATGAGTGTTGCACAGACCCATCTGCATAGAGAGGGAGTAACTTGCTCAAAATAAAGACAGAGAAGGAAAGAAATTAGAAGCTCTTCATTAATTTATTTAAATTTCTCCCAGAGGCAATTTCTCCAGAATGCCTCAAATTCCATGAAGTCAAGCACCTGCTTTCCTTGCAGCTTAACTTACTGAAAGAAGCATTACCTGGACAAACAATCCTCCCTCTAAGCAGCTTAACAAGTTTATGTAAATGTTTGAGCTGCTGTAAAGAGGCAAGAAAGTCATTCCATATCCTATTTAGAAAAGTAAACAATTTTCGTGTTATTTTGAGTCCCTCAACTATTTGCGCTACCAGATGGATTAGATGAATACTCTGTGGGATGGCTTTTTTGGGTGACATGACTCACGTGTAGCAAAAGGTTCAAAACTGGGAGTGAAAAGTGGTTTCCAATTCAGTGATTTTAATAATTAGATGCAAACCCAAGTCCTTTGAATGACTTGATTTGTATTTAGGAAGAATGTTAGTGAGACTGATGATCAAAATTGATTGTTCAGCTGCATTTGAAAATTAAAACGGCCAACAACACCAGCACACTGAATTCCCCTGCTGGTCCTCTGTGTAAACTCGCTGATTGTAAAACAAACACCAGAGTTATTTCTGTTGCCTTCTGTATTCAATAGATGCCCGCGTTCGGAACTAAGCAGGATTGGTTGAGACATTTGGCATTTCACCTTCTTCCTATTCATCTGGTTCTTGTTTTATTTTCCTAAGGACCTGTGGGAATATTTCCCCCTTACGAAAGGGAAAAAAAAGGCTATGAAAAATAAAATAACTTTCTGTTCAAAGGTCTCTATGGGACTGAAGGAGTCTCATTGACCAAAATTTAGCTCTACAATAGCTTTAGAAGTAAGCACTCCACTAGTATTGCAGCTAGAGTTCCTCACTCAAAATAAACCGGAGGACCAGATTCTTTGCTGGTTTACACACGGATTTCAGTGATTGCATCAGAAATCTCCAGAGACAGATAGGATTCAGTTTTATTGCATCCATCCAAACCCTGTCTGAG
>NW_008824034.1:2346813-2359528 GCF_000699105.1 Pygoscelis adeliae | reverse complement strand
TCACTGATCATCATCTCAGATTTAATTGTATTAAAGGGATGAAGCTAAATAAACTGCTAGCTTACAGTGAATATCTCTGGATCATTATTTGCACCTTCTCAGCCACAAAGGTGTTACGTGACTGGAAATAATTTAGTACCAAACACTCCAGGGAAAAATTCACCAGATGTGTTAATGGTCCTGACCCCCAGTGTAAGATGCAGCCCAGAAAGAAGATTTAGGAATAAGGTTTATGCAACATATGGTCAGGATGTACAGCCTTTCTTCTTACACACTAGCTGGTGTTTTAGCGACGCCACAGATACGAGACCAGAGACTTCTGAGATGTAAGCAGCTCACACCAAGCTACAAATGCCAAAGATCCTCTGGACAGGACCAGATTCCTGCTCTCCACCGAGCACAGCCTGGCCCACTGTGACACAGACTCCCCAGGGGTTGGAGACCCTACAGGAATGTCAATTGCTTAGGACCATAGGATATGAGGAGCTAGAAGTGACTTCAGGAGGTCTCTAGTCCAACCCCCTGCTCAAAGCAGGGTCAGCCATGAGATCAGACCAGTTTACTCAGTGCTTTCAAGATCCCATTGGGTCTTGAAAAACTCCAGGGATAGAGAGTGCACAACCTCCCTCGGCCCCTGTTTCATAGCTTCACTGTCTTCATGGGAGAAAAAAGCTTCCCTTATATCCACTCTTACTTGAAGTTATGCCCACTGACTCTCATCCTTCCACCACACAACACTGTGAAGAGCCTGGCTCTGTCTCCTTGATGCTTCCTCACAGGTACCGAGAGGCTGCTATTGGGTCTCCCCAAAGCTGTCTCTTTTCAGGTTGAACAAGCCTGGCTCCCTCAGCCTTTCACTACAGAGCAAGTGCTCCAGCTCCCAGCCATCTTGGGGGCCCTCTGCTAAACTCACTACAGTTTATTGACGTCTGTCTTGAACTGGAGGGCCCAAAACTGGACACAGTATTCAAAATGCCATCCAACAAGTGCTGAGCAGAAAAGGATAATCACTTCCCTTGAACTACTGGCTATGCTTCTGGCAAATCAGATCCTCCACGTGTTAGAAGACAGCCATCAATTCTGCTTTTCAGTGCAATGAGGAATTGCCTATCAACATTATCAAACACCAAAGGTACCTTTAGAAACGGCCAGATTCAGAGCTCAGTTGCATTGCTGGAGTGCTATTGATACAGGAGGGCTTTCAATCAGACTGTAGTCCAGATTTGCCCACAGTGGCAGTCCAAAGCGGTATGTTGACAATATCCCATACGGGACATAGCGAATGCATGCAGCACAGTTATCTGAGCTACAGGGTTGCTTAACATGCACAGTGGCCATCTGTCCAGGATGTCTCATGTCTGGTAGTCCATGTTACTGAACATGTGATAATCATCATCCAAATCAATAGGCCAAAAGGAAGCAACAGTTTTTGTCTGCCTAAATGAATACACCTGGTAGGCCCGGCTATTTCCTTGGTAACTATGGAGTGGAGTCAGTGCTAATGTAACCAAAATCAGAATCTAGCCCTGGGTTTGTAGGAGTCAATGCAAATTGCATCAAGTAGCTCGACCTACTTTTCTCCATCTATATGGAATTCATCCTTACTCTGCCTAGTTAGCACTAAACCTACCCAATTCTCTCAGGCTCCAGAGTCACAGGTACGACTCAGTGCCATAAGATAACTAAATCATATGCGTGACTGAAATCCCCCCAGATAACATGAAGCATGCAAAAGAGATGTAATCAATTTTAGAACAAAGTAAAATCTGCAGTCATTTATCCTACTTCCACTAATATCTAAAGATAAATAATGTCATGCGTTAAATATTTCCATCATTTTTGTTCCAGTGGTGAGAATCTGATAGCAAGTAACTAGAAAGCAAAAATAAACATCAAGTGCAACAACAATCATAAAAGCAAAAAAAACAAAACAAAAAAAACCAAAAACCCTAGTACAGTACGTTTGCATTCAGCACAGATTTTCCAGTTGGCTCCCTTTCCAACAGAGGAAAGGGTGAGTTTTGGCAACTCCATCAAGTGAGCAGAACTAGAGGAAAGGCAGGTTCTTTTTTGCCTCAGGAATCAGAATTTCATCATCTGTATCCCAAATACAAAGTCAAATATGCTCTCCATTAGATAGGCAAAATCTCCTCTGATAAAGAGAGTAAAACACTTGCTATATCAGAATAAAACAGGGAGCTTGCTTTCTTAAGCTAGCTGATTCCGAGGAAAGTATAAAAAATAATTGTGAATTCAGTATTTCTGAGCCTGCACAGTCATTTCAGAGCACATGGTTTAACAAGCTTCATCAAACTTTACCCTGCTTAGCACCTCTTAGCGTGCATAAGGGAAAGACATATAGTTTTGAAAGCTAAATGTCGTTCTTGGTATAGTCTTCACTTTATGTTTTATAAGATTTTTGAAGGAAGTTGCCTGCTTCTGAAACACAGCCTCCTCTGATTTCTGGCTAAAACATGAAGTTAAATTGTTTTAAATTAACTGACTAGATCTAATAAGTGTAGCATGTAACATCCTCACCAGTTTTGTATCTAAGTATATCTCATAGCAACACAGGATCTTGTGGAATTGAGATCTACAGGTTAAGCTTTGCACAGTATAAAAATAATTCATTATCTGTTTCAAGCTTGTCACCTTTGAGTTTCATTGAGCATCCCTTTTGTATACTGCAAACACACAGTGAGGAATAACCCTGCTGACCCGCTCTGTGCCACTCATTATTATACATCCTCCTGTCACACTCCTGTTTATTAGTCTGCTCTTAGAATTAAGTGGGTTTTATCTTGCCTAACATTGTCTCAAATGGAAGTCCCCTTATGCTTGTAATTATTTCAGCTGCCCTTTTTGGCCCCATTTCGCTTTCAGCTCTAGCCTTATTTGAAAGGAGAAGATGATTTTGCATCCATTTCTCCAGCTGCAAAGGAGGCCTGAAACAGAAATATAGTAAGCAGAGAGGCTCCCATGTTATTAATATTTATTTCATGCTGGTATCTAGAGGCATCAGCCGAGCCAGAGTCCTATTGTGATAAGCTACACAGCCATGTAGTACATGACAGTCCTTGCTCAAAGGACTGCATCATGAGGGATATAGGGATCTCAGAGAGGGAGAATTCATATTGCAAGTTTACTTGTCTAATGCAGACTCATTGCCTTCCAACTTCCCAGCAGATGCAGCCTGTACTCATTGAGAGTGTGGTGCATGTTTGATAACGAGAGCACTTACATTTCATCCCCCCCAAAGGGAGCTGGTCCCTGCTGTCACAGATCCCCACGCAACCTTTACCACGAAGCTACAAACAAACCCTTCACAGCATCTACGTCTGCACATGGTCAAAAAACAGCACTAGGCCATCACGTACCAAAGAACTACAGTGCTGGTAGTAGCGAGGGGCAGAAAAGCTAGGGCTCCAGGGAGGAACCTGCCTGCCCAGCAGTCATGGAGAAGACAAGCACAGACCCCGTACTCACATGTAGCAGTCACTTTAAAGCATGAAGCATTTCAGTGACCAAAATCACTCCAATCCAGGCCCTGTGGAGAATGTATTAGGTATTAAATGGCCTGTTTCCAGAAAACGCAAGTGCCCATATTGGTAATGTTGTCAGGGAGAGAACATTTCAGAAGCATCAAGCAGATAAATAAAAAGTCTAAATCTTACTTAGAAGGAGAAAATCAAAGCATCTAAATGACCTGGACACAACAACCTGGTCCTCACAACCTCTGCTGCTTTCTGCTCACACCAGCTGTGTACGAGTGCCAGGACAAGCCATTTCAGTGCCTGAGCTCATCCCTCTCCTCCCACCTGGCAGACGGTCCCTGCTCTGCATCCTCCCAGCCACCTCCTCCTAAACGAGCCCCTTTGCCCTGTGCTGCAGGGGCTGCCTCCTGCTCACCTCCCTGCTCTAAGCTGGAGCATCTGCGAGAGCTCCTGGAAATGGACAGGCATGTTTGTTTGCCTGCATTTCTCTGCTGGGAACAGTTTGCTGTGAAATAGCCCTGTTACCACAGGAAAAGGCAGGATGTTTGCTATATAGACATAAAGGTGGCTCTACAACAGCTCTGCTCGCTGTGTACATGACCTTTTTAGCGGGGGAAACAGGGCAAGGTCAAAAGGAGCACTTGGAGGTAGACCAACAGCTTCATCAGAGAACGTCCAGTCCCACGAGCATTCTCGCCCTCTTTGAGTATGCTTGGGAGAACATAAAAGCAGCCAGAGTAAAAGAGCAAAAACAGTGATGGAGGCGCTCCTTGAGGCATTAGAGGACAGTAGCCAGCCCTTGGTTGTTTTTCTTTGATTAAGGGCATTATATTAGAACTAGTCACTTATCCAAGAGGCAGGCAAGAGCATTTTTACCAGTTCCCACAAGCTCAGATCTTACACCTGATTTCCTTTAATGATTAAGGAAAAGGTTTTATCTCCCTTGCTAGATAGGTCAGCTGTCCGCAATGATTGTGATGGTGACGGTGCCCAGGTTATTCAAGGATCCTTCTCTTCCCCCCTGCCCATCCCTTTCTAATTCTCTTTCTGATTTGGGGCAGGTCAGTCTCCTTCACCTGCCTGTATTATACCACAGGCACATTTTTAAATGTGAAATAGTGTGTGGGTTCCTAATGCACAACCACAAATGGAACACAGGTGACTGCAAAGCTGCAGGTCATAATTCCTGCAATGTTTCAGGGTGAACAGAGCTTAGTATGGTTTTAATACAATAACCCAATTATAAATTTGTCTGATTCTTGGCCTCGCACTTGCATTTCACATGACACAGCCAAATCAACCAGAGACATCATCAAAAGCAGTAGTAGGGGGTATATTTATCAGACATTCTGAAATGGATCATCAACTTTAAAAATCCCAACTTACTGTAGACTTCGGGAGAGAGAAAGGATAGAGAAACTGCTGAATAGAAGCAGTGCTTATGCCATGAATAAGACATGGCACTGCAGTTAATTCTGTTTTAGAATAAATGCATTAAACATTTATTACACCAAATGTAAGTTTAAAACAATCATTAAAATCAGTTTTCTCTCTGTCCACTGGAGATCAGTTATTCATTTAAAGTTGAAGCTTCCTTAATTTCAACATCATTATTTCTATGCACTCATAACAGGAGCCATTATGTTTTAGATTCATATAGTAATGTTGCTCAATTTATTTCTCACACTTTCTATCTCCTGTTGCAAACTTTTATACTGATCACAAACATTTCATTTAAAAATTAGTCTCTTAATGACCGTCTTCTGGAAATACATGTACAGCATGTACAAGGGGGAAAAGTCAGCTTAGAGTAATACACACAGATTGATCATTTCTGAGCCGGATCATTTCTGCTCTTTTCTTTTTCTTCAGACTTTGTTTAACTAGTCATTCATCATAGGTTTTTTGTACTTCATTATTTGCCAAGCTATTTACTTCCCCTCCTAGCTGAAGGCGAGGATGTGGGCCCACATGTTTTCCCACACCTGTGTTATCCCCAAAGTATAACACCAGAAGAGCTAGAGGCTGGTCTACCTTTTGCTGGTGCCTGGTGGCACCCCCGATGGTTAAGAGCCCAGGGGGCCAGCTTGCCTGGCTGTTGGTCCCATGCTGCCTCACCAGCACAGAGGCTGTGGCACCGAGCATCCCTGGTGCTCGCTGGGCTTCTCAGAAGACAAGCACAGGACAGGCAGGCTCAGGCACTGGTCTCTGCTGTTGCCCAGCACTGGACTAACTGGAGGACAGCAGGCATGACATCTTAGTTAATAATGACTGCTGAAAAGGGCAACTGAAGCCTTTACCTTTTAAAATACATTAATTTACAGTAATTAACATACATATCTTATCTGATTAGGACTAAGAAAATTGCTGCCATCTACTGCTGGAAAGAAATATGCCAATACTGAAAGCTTCTTCCAAAACCAAGTTATGAACTACAATTACCTTGAGGAAGTTTATTTCAAGCGCGAGCCTGGCTCTGAAAAGGGGGTTGTCACACACAAGCAAGAGGGACATGACCCTGCAGTTTGGTGGTCAGGGTATCAGGCTGGGCAGACAGTCTGTAAGCAAACATTTCTCAATAATAGAGGAAGAGAAATAGTAAGGCTAGCAGGCCTCTTTCACACTACACTGTGCAGAGCTGTACCTTAAATACATCCCCCAGTGCCTGAACAACTCCTAGCTGTGACTTCCCATCAAAGGAATAATGGCTTAAACCTTGCGGAAATCTTTTACTTCGCTTAAAATTTAGGAGGCATTTTTCTCTCTCCTCCAAGTACAGCTTTACTCATTTATGACAACTCAAATGAGTTGGAGGGGACGAGGCAGTCTCCCATATGTCACTGCTGGTTTGAGGGAGGTTAACCCAGTAAAGATGCTACGTTGTCAGGGATTCATAGATAAACGCTCTACTGGTCTGCAGGCAGGTATTCCTCATGAGAAAGGCAGAGAGAGAAGACAGATCTCACAAGGGGAGGGCGTAAAAAACTGGAATAAGTTTATATTCATTCAAAGCTTTGGGGGTGGAGCAAGAGTCCGCAAACTGGAATTCCCATGTCCTGTTCCCAGTCCCTGTGCCCATCAGGCGTCCTTGTGCTTCCTCTTAGCCATGGTCACTCTCAAACCCATACTGATGTTTTGCACCAACAGTGTATTTTCCCTCCAAAGCGTTTGCTTCATCAGCCTCTTCGTTCCTGCAGAACCAGTGCCTCTGAGGATTTTATTTCCTTATACTCATATGAAGGCAATATGACTTCATCAACCTCCCTCACTCTCCCTAGCATGCTGCTTCTTTAAAGGCTAATGTTTCCACTTAATTTTCAAGCACGTTATTGTCTTCACCGCACTGCTGTGCTCAGCAGCCTCAGGAATCTTGCCTGCTCTGCTCAGTCAAATGCCCTCTGCCTAATTCTGGGCGCTTCACCCCTGCTTGTGCTTTTGCTCAAAGATCACCATTTCAGCACTTCCTCCCCCTCTCTGAACCAACTAACAAAAAATTATATGAGAGGACAGGGAAATATCTTTGTTACACGACGAGATCCATGCAGTGGGTCCAATTCCTTTAAAGAGGCCATTGTTTTGTCCGCTTTTCCAGGAAATTGCTCATCCAGGGTGTGTTAATTTTGCCTTAGGTGAGCGCCACTGGCTTTTAACGTTTGCCCAATTTCCTCACACTATTCTTGCTTCATGGTGAAGAGAGCAGGCAGCATGTTTTAACTTTCCTCTGGGGCAACCACTACTTTCACTGAGCACCAGGACACATGGCTGAGGCAGAGCACCTTTGACAGCAGTTTTCACAAAGTCACATCCAAGCCTTTGTCCTACAGAAAAAAACGTCAAATTTGCTCAGTCCAGCTCTGCAGCAATCTCCCCAGAGCAGCCGCTGCTGTTCAGCTCTGTTGTGAGAGCAGAGATGCCACCACCCATCTGCATGCGTGACTCCACTGGTAGTTCACAAGGAGGGGACAGACTGACAGAAAGGAATGAGACCAAGTTAGACCTGTCTGAACTACAAATCATTTTCCATTTCCTCTTAGTTCTCAGAACCATTTTACTCTGTCTTGGACACAAAGCAGCTGAGAAACAGCACTTAGACCTCAGCCTAGACCTCAGAGCAGCAGTAATTAAGAGGGTGAAAAGCAATAATTTTCTTGAGTAGCTCTCTCTTTCTCCTGCACACACATCACGTGCAGCACGTCGATTCACGTCAGCAATTAAGGTCTACTCTTTAATCTCAAACACTTTCATTATATAGCTGATAGTCAAAAGTATCTGAAATACCCAAAGCAATCTCCCCATTCCCCACCCCCAGCGGCAAAAAAGGGTTGGCAGAGAAGAATTAAAAAAAAAAACAAACCCCACCTTCTGAAATATATTTCTACAATTTAGACAAAACCAGGCTCAGAAACAAGCATCAGAGACGGCAGCCACCATGCACAGGCACGTGCTCCCTTCTGGACCCATCTCCTCCTGGCTCCCGTGATGCCTGACACAAGGCAACTAAGTCAGCTGCAGTTCATGTTAATAGAGAGAGACAGGTAACCACCCCCCATCCAAAAATACAGTGTTTACACAGGGGCATCACAGAATAAAGAGACACCTGCCATCTGCAATTTCCTCCAGACACTCCTAAGCGTGGGGGCTTAGGGCTGGGCATTGCAGCACCATCCAGCTGCAGCTGGGGACAGAAAATAGGAAGGTTTACAACATGGCAAGGTTTGCCTTTCTATCGTCCCCCACCACAGACACTCCAGAAGGTGATGTTTCCCTCAGATAACTTGCCTGGGATGATTCAATGCAAGACAGCTGTTTCCAGGAAAAAGTCCATCCAGCCAAGCCAGCTGAAAGTGCTGCCAGCGTCAGCTAAACCACGGCTCTAGCAGCAAATCGTTCCGCTCAGCTAGGAAATCTTCCACTTCGCTTGTGAATTTGTACTCACGGCTCTAAAGAAACTGGTTAGCTGAGCAATCCCTGCTGTGCAGCTAGTCAACAGCTGAGCAGGTAAGAATCTGTCCCTGTAATACAGACAGATTTAAGCATGTGTTTAACAGCTTTTCTGAACCAAGGCTCTGATGCATTTAAAGGGAAAAAATAGCATTTTTTAATTTGTATTTTCCTGACAGAACCAGGTGCCTGAATAATGTTTTCCCAGTAGGAGGAAGCCACAGAAGGCTTTTTTTCCTCCTAGGAAAACAGTCGACAGTCTTTCAGTGACACAGAAATCAGCCTAACAGAAGCGTTTATGTCAGGTTATCCTACAAGGAGCATTTCAGCTGTATTATCCAGAGAAGAACATCTGTACAATATTTGCCTGCCAGGAAAAAAGTCTCTACTGAATTTTCCCAAAAGAAAAATTCTTATAGCCTTTTGCTGACAGGGAAGTAATAATTATCCACATAGGAGCATACCATTAGAGTTCCCTTGACAAAGATTTATTTATTTATATATATTTGCCATGGAAGAAAAAAAAAACCTGTGATGATTGAAGTGCCAGTAGATTTCTTTTGCTAACAGAGCTACAGGGGAAGAAGAAGAAAAAAAAACCCAAAACAAATCACAGCACAAATAGAGCACCTGAGAGCACAAATATCACAGCAAAGCAAACAGCCATAGGACAACAGCGATGCTACCAGGGACTTAGCAGGCCCAAACAAGGACGTGTGCAACTGCAGCACTGAGGCGAGCACCTCACACCAAAAGTGTGACCCACGCATAAAGCGCGTGGCTGGCGTTGCCTCGAGTTTAACAGTGCTGCGTCTCCTTTGCCAGCCAGGATTCTTGCAGGAGTGCATGAAGGCTGAAGGAGAGGAAAAACAAGAAAGAGATTTGCAAAGTTGTTTTCCAAGCTCTGCTGTGGCATTCTTCCCACTGATCTCCCTTTCAAGTGATCTGAAGAAGCTGACATGGTGCTAGAAATAATATAGGAAACACAGTTTAACATACTCACTAGTCTGACAACAGGAGAATGTCACAACTAATCGCAAGGCTACCACTGTGGTGAGATGAAAGCAAACACTGATCTTTCTTAAAATGTTTTTTTGTTTGTTTCCTTGTCTAGTTATTGTCATACAAGTCTCACTATGTGAATCAAGACCTCTAGTCTCATAACTCTTTTATAAAAAGACAGTGTTACAGTGTTAGAGGTTCCTCTTAGATGAACATCACTCTTCATTTTTTCAGCTTCCCCATGGATGTCTGTTTCTCCTGGCCTTCGTCAGCTCTGTTAGATGTGCTCGTTGGTCAGTGGCTGGGTGGACAGGAGAATAATTTATATCACTCTGGTGTCTTCATGGGCTTCACACAAAATTATTAAAACCAACTACTTTCAAGCCCCTGGGTAGAGAAGCCACCATGGGAACTTCTCTTCATGTACACAGAGGTGCTAGACGTTGTCTTCCTGCCTGTGCAATGTTCTGTCTTGCCTGTGCTTTCATTCTCAGTACCCACAGAGACAATTCACTAACTTTGTTGGTGTAATGAAAGTGATCAATATCCCTCTGGTTCTGGCACTGGGGAGTAAAGCATGATGTGCAACTCCAGTGCTACCAGCCCAATAGCCAGCCAAGCAAGCAAGGCCATGTCAGGGTTACACCTCATGATTTATCCAAGGCCGTGGCTAACCTACGGGCACTTCTTTGCTGATCTTGGCACCCAGCTCCTTTCAGAAGCTGAAAGAAAGAGATTCCCAGAGCACTGGATATCGTGGAGACACAGGTACATCCTTACCATGGTCAAGAAGTTTCAGCATCTTGGTAGTGTCCCTTGGTTTGGGGTCTCCTTCAGGTACTCAGCTGGAAGAAGCAAGAGATGGTTTTCAGTCCTGTTTCAAGAACCATTCAGATATTGGACACAAAATAGCCAATGATACAAAAGCCTTGCGTCAGGGACATACCATGGCCCTGTCCTAGGAGTGCTCTGATTATCAGGCTTTAGGAGCACAACCTCTTTTTCTTGGGCCCAGTGACTCCTGAATTCTTCTGCACAGCACCCCAGCTTGGGGCTGTGCCAGCTCCCTCCTGGAGGGCTGGAGACCACAGGGGCTCCTTCCGATGAAACAGGAGGTGTAGGTTTGTTGCTGAAAAGGAAGGAAAGGAGATGGAAGCTGAGTGTCCTCTCACCACATCTCTGCCCCTAGGCTAGGTATAAGGTGACTCTTCCCAGCCTGTGAGGCACACCTTGGCAGCCAAGCACTACAAAGTGCCAATGCAGGTGCCCACATACTACTACAAATAATTAATTCACTGAAGCAAAACGTAGGCTAAGAAAAGGACAAGAGAGATCTGTGTCCAGTTCTCCTAGAAGATATAGGCAAGGACAGCTAAGTGCTGAGGTACTAGCCCTATGGTGTAAGGCCAGGCTCTTGAGGTCCTTGCTGTCATCCAGTCCTAAGCCCTGATCCTGGCATCTTTACTGAGCACTGCCTTATTCATGACAACAACATCTGATGGGAGCATTGCCTAAATAAGGACTGTAGAATCAGGCTTGAAATTTCCACAAGAACATGGTCATAACACTTGGCAGACTAATGTCTCACAGCTCCACTAGATTATTCATATCTTTGATTCCTAACAGTCTTGTCAAATGAGTATAGATTTATTATTTTAATTATCTCAAGCTTGTAGAGATTTAAACATCTGTTATAGGTGTTCAATAAGTATTAGAACAGCAATCAATTTTTTCTTGAACAGGGGAGTGATTCATGGTGCTCTGTGAATAGATAAACTCACTGTAGTCAATACCAGAAAGATACTGTGAAAGAAAGCAGGAGGCTCTTTTAATTAGCTTCTAATTAATTCTATTTAGGAAGTCTAGATGAAACATAACATTTAGGAACACTAGAAGTCATTTAATTACAGGATTTGTTGTGTTATCCTCAGATTTTTCATTGCCAAAGCAGCAGTGTTTTCTGTTCTGTTTCTCAGCAGGACAGTGTTTATGGATTATCTATACAACTTATGTTGAACATCCTCTGTCTCACACGGCTTTCCTGCTTATGTAATACATTTATCAATTAGCAGTGAGGGACCATCGCAAGAATTCAGCCCAGAGCTTTGCTTGATGTGATTTGAATCCCCCTTGGGCATTACTTAACATCAGTAAAAATCAAAAAGGAGGAGACTTCCAGGTTTGACTTGGCACAAAGGGCTCCATTAAAACAGCATGCCTTGCAGAGACCACAGATTGATCTTGGAGTACCAGCCTTTATGTATAGCATCTATCCTGAGGTGAATAAAAGAACAAATGCTCATCTCTAGAGTAACAGATATTCCTATGCAAAGTCATGGGACTTCATTCTCTGAGTAACTTCTCTGAAGTCGGTGACAGTATAGAAGGGTCAAAGCAGTGGGCAACAGGAGTCCAGGACACGATGAGCGGCTTGGTACTACATTTCTCAACTACCAGTCCATTCATAATGGTAGAGCTGGTCTCAGATCGACGCTTCCCAAGGACTTGTATAGACTTAGATTTCAGGTCCTTGGGCAGAGCTGCTAGCTCAGCTCGGAGCCTCCGATGCACCATCAGCCCTAGTCAGGGAGCAAGACCTGCTGGTGCTCCAAAATCCCCTGTGCCCCATTGCCCCACTCAGGGTCTTAACAGGAGCACTGCAGAGATAGCACTGAGAAGCCTAATGCTGGCCCTGAGGGAGGTGGAGGGACCAGCAGACAGTACTTGCTGAGTGGGTGCTGAACAGGTTTCTCGGGCCCAGCCCAAAAGACATCCAGGAGCTCACCAAACTCTCCAGTACAGAGCTCCCCGTTCACTGTCACTGGGGGCAAAGCCACTGAAGCCTCAGAGCTGTGACAGGCCAGAGGAGGATGGATAGATGGCACACTGCCAGCATGTCTCTGCCTGTGCCTATACCTCACCTAGGTAGCCTTAGCTCAGCCACCATCACCTGGAGCTTCTCAGCTTGGGACAGCCCAGGTGTGGGCACCCCCACAGTATCTTTTAATGTCTCCCCCACTCCCTCTTTCCCATTCCCGACTCTCCCACACAGCAACATTTCCATCCTGTTTGGACCTCATTTGTTCAGGATCCAGCCTAAAACAAAAAAAGAAGGAAATTGAAGGCAGAGAAGACTACTGAACTCCTGCTGCTACCTCCCAGCTCTATCCTGTCATCCATTATACCACGGTGTTCCCCAGGGCACAGTTTTGGGGCCGGTCTTGTTCAATACCTTTATCAATGATCTGGATGAGGGGATCGAGTGCACCCTCAGTACA
>NW_008824034.1:2342018-2345226 GCF_000699105.1 Pygoscelis adeliae | reverse complement strand
ACGAGGCTGGTGAGGGGTCTGGAGAACAAGTCTTCTGAGGAGCGGCTGAGGGAACTGGGGTTGTTTAGCCTGCAGAAAAGGAGGCTCAGGGGCAACCTCATCGCTCTCTACAGCTACCTGAAAGGAGGTTGTAGTGAGGTGGGTGTCGGTCTCTTCTCCCAAGTAACTGGCGATAGGACGAGAGGAAATGGCCTCAAGTTGCGCCAGGGGAGGTTTAGATTGGACGTGAGGAAAAATTTCTTTACTGAAAGAGTGGTTAAACATTGGAACAGGCTGCCCAGGGAAGTGGTTGAGTCACCAACCCTGGAAGTATTTAAAAGACGTGTAGATGAGGTGCTTAGGGACATGGTTTAGTGGGCATGGTGGTGTTGGGTTGACAGTTGGACTCGATGATCTTAGAGGTCTTTTCCAACCTTAATGATTCTATGATTCTATGATTATTGCCATTTTAGTGGCAGGTATTTTTACAGATGCTATTGTGGACTGGTGCAGAGCTGACATCCTGTCCCAAATGTGGTATGCAACAAACCTTCACAAGGAATCTCGCTGCACTGCATGCTACCGACACAGCACAGATATAGTTAAACAGAAAAATGTCCCTCTTAAAATATTTTGAGCCACTGCCCTGAAAAGGAAAGGGAATACGTCTTGAAGGTAGCAAGGCTTCCTTTCATGCAGAACAATAAAGTACCACAACAATAATAGATGCTTATCCATTCTTCCTCAGTCTGTCCTTGAAGAATTTTAAAGAATTACAGAAGTGGAAGTTGAGCCAACTAAGAAAGTGCAGAATGCAATGAAGACTGCAAGGATAATAATGGTCCTTTTTATCAAGTTTTATAAGAGAAAGAGACCTGCCTCAACATGTGTGTGTGAGAGAGAGATTCCTGCAATCTTCACAGTAAAATCTTGCCCTTATGGAATGGTACATGGGAAAATTCAGTGTTAATTTTGGGAAATAAAGGAATTTATTCTAATTGCCGTAGATTTCAAATCCATCGGACCAAAGACATAAGTGATCTAAAATCCCTAGGAAATTAACAGTTCTTTTATGCCAGCCCTTGTTGTTGCCTAGCTGTAAGAGAGAGCATCTCAGCACAGCAGTTTTACCTTTCCAGAGTCAAACCTGACTCAAGGCTCCAAAAAATTTAAGCCCATGATTAAATCTGCCGGGTGAGGAGCTAACACAAAGATTGTTATTACTTTACTTACCATGGGCAGTCTTAAACGAATTTTCAGGTGAGATTTAAGCTAGGAAGGAGTAGAAATTTGTAGATTAGCATGCATCCTATGAAAAGGAGGCAGGAGGAAAATGAGACACAGAGCTGTTTATGGGAGAAATGGATGAATGGAGCATCAAGGCTCATCATGTTAATGAGACAAAGCCAGATGTCTAAACAGAGAAGGGTTTTGCTAGGATATCTGAAAGATGCAGTGAGCAAAAATAAATACCACAGATCTGATTGCTGCCCTCCAACAGAAACAAGACAGCTTTTAGCTCAAATTCTCCCCAAAGGACTATCGTTCTCTCCTGTACAACAGATTTTATCAGTTCCCAAATCTCAAAGTCACCCCCTCCTGCAATTGACAGACAAAGACAATATTTTTAGGAATGAGAATACAGATGCAGAAACAAAGGCCAGCTACCAGTCTTAATAAATTCACCATCAGTTCCAAGAAAGCCTTTGCCAATGTATTGAATGGATGGAAATTAATACACTGGATTTGTCAATTCGTAGAAATTTAATACTGGATGCAAACCCCAAATCTGTTCATTGTACAGAGTTACTGATACAATTCAAGTGCCGGTTTCACACCCCACCACATCAGTGACATTCCCATGGGCTTCAGAGACTTTGGATGAAACCAGATGTACTAGAGTACTCTGGAAAAAAAAGAGCGAGGAAAAAGCTTGCTTCCTGTCATTCTTGAGATTCATTCCACAACTGTAGCCAGGACTCGGTGTGTTTCGAGTGCCAAACCTTGGTCATATTTTCCAAATAAACAAATTGCTAGAATTTGATCCAGAAGAAAAAGTATAGCTCTGAGGAAAAAATATAAAACAGAAGACGTTTTCAGTGCTAGAAGCATGAGATAGAGCCAAAATTCCACTTCTTTCCACTTCCACTAGTTTTTCCTGATTATGTATGATGCTCTGGGCACAGGAGCACAGAACCTTCATTTTTTGAAACCTCAGGCTGAGTTTGCAGGATCTGCAGTTTTGAAAAATATTACAAGACTGAGCAAATATAACAGAGCTCAATGAGGAAAAAAAAAGGTGGAACACTGTGGTATCATTTTTCTATTGCCTTTTTTAAAAAGAACTGCACACTGTTATTTTCTTTTTTGATTCTTTTTTGCAACTGAATCTAATTCTTCTAATTCAGGATCATAAAATCTAGCGAAAAAAAGAATCCTAAATTACCAAAGGCAAGAAACAAACTTTATACTTAGCTGTACTGGTTATAGCAATTTCCATAGTAATTATGTTATGCACATCATCTAACACCTTGTCTAAAGTGAATTCTCTACTTCATTTTAGTACCATCCTAGGAACATCTATTTAAGAAGTTGTAAGAAGGAAACAATTGCCTTGGGGAGTCACACTTGCTACCGTGTTCTAAATTCTAAAACAAAACTTCTATGAAAGCAGATTTTCTTTTATGAGCAACATTATTAATTGAGAGCAGGAAACAAAATACAAAATTTTTTAGTCGTCTCGTCTCCTAAGAAGAGGCAGGCACTGTTTGTGCCCTCTGTCCGCCCACACCCAGGAATTACTGAACTTGTTGACCAGTTTAATTTAAATTCAGCAAAAAGTGAGACATTCAAAAAGATATTAAGTTCCTACAAGTTTGGCAAGAGCAAATGTATACAGGAGACAGAGTCACACTAAGGCACACAAAGAAAAAAGGAAAGCACCACAAACTTTACTTAATAAGAGAAGATTATATATTTCGGGGGCAAAAAAACTCCTATTCTTATTCCTGTCCTATGCAGATCTCTATTGCCTAATGTAATTCAGATAAGAAGTCAGTCAACCCTACACAAAAATTTGTTCACTATACACATCTTGGCACCTGGTAAAGAATACAGAAAACACAGTAAAGATGTGTTTCATGCTCTAGCTTATAATCTAGGACAATGATTTATTTAAGACAGTATCATGAACCTTTTTCTTTCCATAGCAATGCATGAGCCTAATGCG
>NW_008824034.1:2317010-2341933 GCF_000699105.1 Pygoscelis adeliae | reverse complement strand
GCGCATGGCTTCTGCCTTGCTTTGTGGTGGTGTGTTCTTGAATTAGCTGTCATTGCTTTCAGCCGCAATTCCAAATATCAACGACCGTGTGGGATGTAAAGAAGTATCTTGGTGATTTCCATGGGAGCTGAGTTTACTTAATGCCTCCCAAGGGCATGTCTGCAGTGCCTGCAATGGGACCTTCAGTGGAGAAACCTTTTCCTGTTCTGCCTAATGAATGAGGCATTGAAACAATTAAGTTCTACTGAAATGCTAATTAGTAATGAATTAAGTTTGTGATCTCCAACTGTTGTGTAGTACCTCTTGATTTCAATGCACTTTCACAGTTTTGTCAACACTTTCTCCATTTCTGGGGAAAAGGAATCCTCAAATAAAGTAAAAAATTTGCAGCCTCATGAGGAAACAAAGCTAGTCAAATGGGACAAAGAGCTGAAGTCCCCCCTCGCTGCACACTGCTGAGATATTTTACTATGTTATTGAAACATACATTGATACATTACCTACATAAACATGCAGCTGCCTGACATTTTACATTATTAGCAGAAAGGACTTGCAGTCTGTAAGGCTCAATCCTGCATTTTTGACAGATTTCCAGATCTCCCTATGATGTTAAAAGGTATTGGAGCTGCATAAGGAATGCAAGATCAAGGGAGCGCTGGCTTTGTCTTTAGGATCTCAAGTCACATTGTACACAACTAAGTCTGAGACAGAGTCTATACCATGTGATAAAAGCATCACTGGACTATTTATGCTGATCACTTACCTGTTTTCCCAAGTCCTTTTTGTCTTCAATCTCTGTTCTCTGAAAGAGAAAATAGAAACATTCCTCTAAAGACTGGTGGGAAAGAATCACAGCTGTGAGCCACAAGTGAGAAACATTTCCACTGTGCACACCATGTTCCTATCCAGCAGTCATTCCGTGTTTCTGCCTTTTGCTATGAAAAACAAAACAGATCAGCATCCAAGATGCTTGTTTGAAGTATTGGACACCCAACCTGAAGTCCATCACGGTAGGGACTCAGACCTGAACCTGCCATCTTCCAGCCAAGCACCACAGGTTCACTAGCTGCTCAGAGATGGACTTAGCTCTCTTCCAGAATCATGCCGTGGCCTTGAAAAATCTTCCCCATCAAGTGCCTGTAAAAGATCTTAACACTTATGCCTTTGTCCAGAGCAGGCCATCAGATCGAGAACGTGGTGCCTGACTACATCCTGCATTCCCAAACTCCTTCCACTGGAAGCAAGGATGGGACCGACTGCTTTGCTGTGACCCTTTGGAATATTACAGAGCTTGACTCATCCCCAAATCAAAGTGACTCAAGGGTGGCATTTCTTCAGCATCAGATGTCATTACTGAACCTAAGAAATCTTTCAATAAGAAGCAAAGCCCCATTGTGTCAGGTGCTGTTCAAATACGGGGGACAGCACCTGCAAAGGAAAGTCAACAATCTCAGCAGATGAAGCAGACAAGAGCCACGAGGAGAAATAACAGCATAAGGGTGAGTAACGTCCTTAGGGTTGCAGTAGAGAAGCTGGATGCAGAGCCCAGGTGTCCTGGCTCCCAGCCCTGTGCTTACAGCACCACATCACTATGCCAGGCACACAGATGCTGCAGTTTTAAGCCTATCAGTCTTCATGTCAGGTGTTACCTCAACTAACATGAAGTAAAGCTGCCATGGTAACTTTTCCCAAATTTCTCTACTTTTTTTGGTCTTGCCAGTCTTGTTAGAAAGCAGTCCACAAACACTGGTGCATTGGGACCTTTCTGTTTGCTCCTTTTCTCAGAGCTTTTGCCTCATCTTGTTTTACCGCATATAAACAAACCTCATCCAATTACAGGTGAATATAAAAACACACACATGTAGCAGCTTTGGAGGGTGTTACACCTCCCTCATCACTCCCAGCCTTGGGCTATCCATCAAGGATCATGCTAGATTGTTTCACACTCAGATAATTTAATTTAGTTCAAAACAGTCCTCACAGCAAAACAAGACTTTGAAAAACCAGTCAGCACACTGATGTCAGGAAGCTTACACTAAGTAACTTCTATTTCCAGGCTGCTTCCAAAAGTCTCTCTTGACTCTGACAGCCAGCTGTGCATAAGAGGAAACCAGCATCCAGAGAACAAGGCTGAAAACAGAGAGGAAGGCTAAGAGGAAAAACATCAGGGGGAAAAAGATCACAGTTTAACATCCTAGTCTTCAAAGGCACTGCTGAGTTACAGGAGGTCTATAAACGCTCTTAGATGCTCTCTGATAGAATAGGGCACTGGGAGGTTAGGGAGAGGAACAAAACCTGATGAAAGATCAGCAAAATGAAGGAGGGCTGTAATTTTACCTAAAAGAGGAGCTCTGAATTGGTTGGAGCAGCCGGGGCAGACACTACCACCCATCAGAACTTTTCTCCTTCCCCGAGGAGAACAAGCAGATTTGTAAAACCTCCACAATCTTCAAAAATTATCTCATAATAAAGCACAACAATACCTGCTGCACAGCCAAGAAAGCAAGAGTTAAGGTTGCCACAGTAACCTCCTTCTGAGATGTTATGGCAGGGATTTTTCACAGGAGCTTAAAAGAGGAAGGGGCCCAAATCACATGGATAAAAAGCAATGGGAACTGAGTGCCTCACACCTCCCAGCTTTCCTTGAGGGAGGAATCCAATTAGCCATCCGTAATAGGTCCATCCGGCCTTAGTCTATGAAGAGCCCCAGCCAACTATGTCTTGGCCTGAACCTTGCAAGGACTCTCCTGGTGGAGGCAGCAGCTGAGGGTGCTCTGAAATCTGCAGGCATTTGTCTTCTGCTCCAGACTTTGCAAGCTTGGACTGCAAAACTATATACCTTCAAAAAATGGACACAGCCAAAACTCTCAGGTGTGCGTATGGCACATGGCCACCACTGAAGGAGGCCTGCAATTCTTCAGTACTTTAGGGTCTTTAGAAAGACCATGATTAGCTTATGACCAGACACAAGACTCACCAAAGGCTTGGCTTCTTCCTCTCTTCGCTGGCTACTGTATGGCTGACCCTTTAAGCAGGATCTTAATGAACTACAGAAACTCATTCCATCCCTCTTTCTCTAGAAATTCACTATACAATAACATAGGTAGAAATCCAATTTAATTAACTTTTCTTCTCACCCTACTATTGCTTCTTTTTCACTCATTTCTCAATCCTTTTTATGTTAATTGAGCATTTCTGATGTAGAAAATGAGGGTGAAGCTGGCAGAAAGGGATTGTGATGGAAACATGCTCAGGTGACAGGGAAGCTCTCTGAGACTCTTCCGCACTGCACTAGAAGGCAAAAATGCAATTCAGACACCCACATGCTCCATATATTCCCAGGCTGAGACCTGCAGAGTACAAACTCCCTCCCCACTGGCCTTGTGGAGTTGAGATACCACAGGGACTACTTACAGTGATTTGGCCCCACTTGAATTCTCCTTACCAGAGGAGACCTCTAACTGGCCAAGCTAAGCCCTAATGCCTGAGCTCTACAGAAGAGCAAACAGCTGAAGACTTAACCTGGCACATAATATTTCATAACATTCCTTTATCCCTTGACTCTGGGTGTCAATCTGCATGCAGCAACTCAGGCAAGAAGGGTTTATTTCAGGTGTATTCAGTGGTCTCTGAAGACCTTGTTTCTTACTGCCTCATGGGCCCCCAGGAATCTCCCACCATCACACTACACTTTATACGTGGGCAAGAGGGAGGTAAGACTCCAGAAAAAGTGGGAACAACATGCAAGATCAGGACTTAAACAGTGACAATAAAAGCTAAATGAGGTGAACGTGCCAGCGCAAAGAACGTTTGCTTTACTCCAAGGCTGCTGTTCAGTACCTTCACAACAGCACTGCATTAAGTTATTGTGGCCAACGTCAAAGCAAATTCAAATACTTTTTTTTCCTGACAAAATACTATTACCACACTTCACTATACAAAGACCCAACTGTACATCCCCTAGATCCTTCTATACTCAAGAGGTCTGGATACAAATGAGGGCTTATGGTAAAGTCCCACACATCTACACAGGCACCATAATTCGAAGAAGTGATTCTCTGTTTTGATATTCTGACAAATGTTCTTCCCCTAAAGTGCAGGAAAGACACATGGTGAGGAACTTGCATAGAGCATATGGTGCTGAAATAGCAAGCTGATAACTCTTTAACAGCTTTTGACAGTGGTAAAAGATCAATTATTGCACCATAAATATTAAAAAGTTCCTCCAGCCTTTCGCTGAAATGAATGTATATTTAAACATCAGTGTTTCCCTTTAATAGCAGCCAATTTGCCTCAGAATCTGAAAGTTATGCAGCCTCACAGAGTTAAATTAAATGCTCGATTGCAGTATGTTTACATCTCCAGCTGCTAAAGAACAGGCCTAGCGTTTGCAGCACAAACTCCTGAGGCCACTGAAGCTGCAGGCAACCTGAAAATGGCCCTTGACCCTTTGTTAAAACAAAAGGGTAAAATGGAATTGCCATTGCTTTCCTTTCCTTTCCCTGTGATTACAAAGGGTTTACAGCAAAAATAATTAAAGATGCCCCTGGAAAGTATTAGGCAAGAGGGGCTGATCTCCCAGATTGACTACTGTGCCAGCTGAGATGCATAAGTGCAATGGGTTTTATTCTCTGAATTTCTTGACCCATGAGGTTCCTGCCTTGGATTAATATACAAATGTGTATATACATACGTGTGTGTGCATATACAGACTCACACTCTTACTAGCCTTGATTTTAATCATGAAGCAAATTGGCAGCCCCCTTTCAACAGTTCTCTGTGGAAAGTCACTGAGGTTAAACAATGACGATATAGATTTGCTACTAAAATTAATACTATACATGGCATTTTTATGGAGATTTGATGACAGAACCACATGTAATGACCCTGGGGTCCTGTTCAAAGCAGCACTAAATGGAAATTGACACTGAGCTGCATATCTTGGGTTTGGATCCAGAGCTAAACTGTCCTATTATGGTTCTGAAATTATTCATATGGATCCACTCTTATTACTTAAGGGCAACATACTCCAGTAGCACATCAACTTCTTGCTCTGGAAAGCTTCCCATCTAAGGGAAGGTATCTTAGCATGCTTTGGGCTTTAAAAAAAGTGCCTGTCTCTGCTGACTGCTGTAGGTAGGGCTGTTAAAAACTGTATGCATTATTTATACCGGTGGGATCATACAGTGATAGCAGTGAAGGTCAAGGCTCTTTTGTGCACCAATGGACAGACACTCACTTGCTGTGTGAACATACAAAACCAACAGAGAGAGGGAAAAGGACGCAAAGAGTAATGAATTCATGAGTCCCAGCACAGCACTGCTGAAAAGCAGAGTACAGTTTCCTTGCTTCCAGGCCAGTGCATCACCCACCAGGCCAAATCACTGCTCTGCTTCTCACACGTTTCAACACTTGCCCATATTTGACCCTATATGATCCAGATTCCCAATATGCCCTGAGGGCATGGCCAACCCTACACACAGCAAACCACCTCATGCACAGGTATTGTTTTCAGTGGAACATTTCTATCCACATTAGTGCTCTATATATAGCCATAAAAGTGTTACAGTTTAATTAAAGCCAAGTAGGCCAATTAAAAATATTGTGTCAAGAATAAAGAAAAAAGGCTTAGGTCAAATCTAGCGTGGAATGGTGTGAAATCGCACCTCCTTATATAAAATGCCACATGTGTTACTGACCCGTACCTCTCCCACATGGGAATCGCCTATTTTCCTCTCTTGACTGTTCTAGCTGGAAAGACACACCTTGTCTTCAGGTCTTGCCCCCTCTCCCTTTTCCACCCATACATTCCCACTTTACACTAATTGAAGTTCTTCAGCCTACCTCATTTTCTGCCACATCCAAGGTGCAATGCTCAGGGTGGCAGCCATTGTCAATTAGCTGGATTGTCTTGTCTTGGATGAATAAATTTAGCTTCCCCTTTTCTCTGGGCCATTTTGAGTACAAATCATTAGATAGCACAAGCACAATAGCTGTGGTTGGCCTTTGCACCTTATCATCTAATGGCAGCCTTGTCTAGCAGTCTTAAGGGTTCTCCTTTCTTAGCAATCATACTTATCTTAGTTGGAAGCACCACTCTGAAGTTAGATCCATCTGCTCCTAAGCATCCTTAGCTCTGCAGCCTTCTGTTCTTACCTTGAGGTCAGACCTAAGCCAAGGTTCAGATATGTCCTAGCAGACTGTGATGATAGCCATTTGTACTATTTTTTAATATCTTCAGCCAAACCTGCCAGGGAGATGAACCTGCAGGGCAAAATCAGAGAGCACGCGGTTAAAGATAGAACTACAGCAATCAGTAGCAGGCAGGGTAAGCTAAACAAAAAAGGAACTTCTGAAGAAAAGTTAAAAATCATAGTGGTGCCCTTGGGAATACAGCGGCATGAAAAAGCAGAGCTTACATTCTCCTTCCACATCCAACACATGTTGTCTATACCATTTGCATTAAATAACCCCTTCATTGCACAAGGGGCAATGCATGCCAGAAAGGACACCATCTGCCTGATGGGCAGGTCAGCAGAAGAGAACAGAATCAAGCCAGCGATTGTCAGCCTGCTCCAACCTGGGATGACCTTCTCCATGAAGGGACTACTCACAGCTGGTTAGGGTTCAGCCAACCCAAAGGTGAGAAGGGTGTTCGTAGCTAGCCTTCAGCAAATGACTGCTTACAGCAACTATGGTGAGCTATAAAAGAAGCCCTCCCCTAGTTACCAAACAAAGCAAGAAACTGAATATTGTAGGGGAGGAAGAAAAGAGGAGAAGTCCCCAACCACATTCAGAACAGCAAGAGAGGCAGCCTGGAGGCAGGGGGCAAACATGGTATCTGTGAAGCTGCCTGGGACCATGCCTGGCTGAGCCTAAGTCTATTATCAGAGACCCTTAAGAATAATTCTCATTTCTTCAAAACTAGGCACTTTTTCCCCTTCTCTAACATTTGTATCATTTAAAAAAAATGTTTATGCTTGTCTAACTCTGGGTAATTTATTTCTGCAATTTGGCTCTGCCTCAGTCCTAAGGGTATTTTTTTGTTTGTTTGGGATTTCTAAAGAGGATTTTGGCTCACAAAACATCCCAGTTTGACAACTCCAGGAAATAAAAGCTTCCATTGAGCAGAGTGCCTGTGTCAGCCATGACAAGGCAAGTACCCTGCACTGTCTCCCCTCTGCTTCCCAAGGTGAGCCACAACATCCAGCAGGACAGCAGGCCATGCTGTTTTCTGGTGTAGCAGACTACTACTTCACTGGCATGAGCCAGGTCTACAAAGCGGATAGCGGTCCCAGGGAAACCAAATGGAGACCAGTCACTGTGAACTGACATCCCAACCAGCAGACATGCTAACTGGCAACTGTGATCCCAAAAAAACAGAGGTGGAAAACATCTCATAAGTTTTGATGTGACAACTCAGACAGATCCTGTGTTGATTAATCACTTGCTATAATCTATTAGCAACACTGATTAAACCCCAGTGTAGTTCAGCTTCCTTCATAGTTAGCCACAGTGTAGTGGGAAGGGAATAGAAGAGCTCACAGAGCGGGACAGATTCAGGGCTCAGGGTTTACAAAACACCAAAGTCCCAGTTCTAATGGATTACAGAAATTTACCAAACATCAAACTCGACAGACAAAACAGACCACAGACTTATTAATTATGAATACACTTTAGTCAGTGTTAGCCAACAGGTTTGATAAGATTAACCAAGGAGAGAGACAACATCAGTTCAGGAACAATATTTCCTCTTTGCCCAAACGTTCGCCTCCATTGAGTTTTATATCCTAATACTCTCATTCTATTTCATATGACTTCACACTGCTATAATTTTCTTGTACGTTCATTTTCTTTACCATTTTGGATACCTTCTTCGTTACAATGTCCTCTACACATTGTTCCATAGAAGCAGCTCACTCCTTATAAAAACATAGCTATAATCTGAGTCCCTCTGATGCCGTACTTTTATTTTACTGTAGAGCACTAATGCTTTAAAAGATGTATATTTCATGCCTTAATTTCAACAACAACAAAACATGTATGCACTCTTTGTGGTTTATTAATCACAGACTAGTGTTTCCAATCCAAAACTTATCACAAATCATGTGATATCTGCACACAGGTGTATAAAATAATGGACCTTCTAACAAGTTCACCTGTGGTTATATCTGTTACTAAACTTGGCTACTATTCACGCTCACTATTAAATGCTTCTGTCTGCACTGTATGTGTTTTTATTGCTGAAGCTGGGGAAATAGCAGGTAGCGCTAACTCTGCAGAATGCAGAGCATCCTCCCTACACAGGGTCCCTGTTGGGACTGGGGCTCAGGCCTGGGAAGCTGATGGAAAGAGCCAACAAAATTCTTCCAGAAGGTAGGCAGACATAAGGGAAGAATTTTTCCTCAGGACATTCCCACTGTACCTAAAGAAAGTAACTGCAAGACCTAATGGAAAACATGTGCTTTGAAACTTACTTTAAAGCTAGAGCCATTTTCAACCCAACTTAAGAGGGAAGAATTGCAACGTTCATCGAAAACCCCCTTCTAGCAGGCCATCCTCTTTTAAAACAGCATAGCACCTGAAGGGGAGCAACTTCTCAGACAGGTGAGCCACAAGAACAAGGTCAATACCTTAAATCCACCCAGAGAACTTTAGACAAGTAACACAGCTCATGGGCCATTAGTGTTGTGTCAACCCAGCAGCACTGTTACCTATGCAGGCAGTAACCCAGGTTAGATACCTGTGTTAACTCAGGACCTGGATGCAAAGCAGCAGTGCTCTGATCAGCACAAGCCCAAAGACACTGAGCGTCGCAAGAGCCCCCACTCACAAGACAGACAAAGCGCATACATCTTCAAATGAAAATGAGATGGGGGGGTGTTTATTGGTTTTCTTGGTTGTTTTGGGGATTTTTTTTTTTAAGGCTGACTCCAGCAAAAGTACGCCCACTATAGTGTTTAGAAGGGCAGGGAGCTTACTAACACAGTGCCACACTGTTATTGCCTTCCGTTTCTGGACTGCCTGAGCAAAAAGTGAACGCAGCAGCAGCATCTCCAATGAATGAAAATACAAATGATAGCAAGGAGCCCATCCAAGGACATGGCTGCAAACGCTGCACAGATCGAGCAACACCTGCTTAGCAAGAGCTACAACAACTCCACACAGCAAATTGTCATGTCCTATGGCAAGTGTCCCTCCTTCATGGAAGGGCAGAGAGAAATCCTGCCATTTCTACTCTTTTCCCCAGCCTCCCAACTACATTGCAGGATTATCTATATGAAGCTCCAGCCAACTAGCTCTTACACCTTGCACGCTGCCAACCTCTGGCATTGGTTCAAAGAGGAAACAGAGGTGAAGTAATCAGTCTTCTAGTGACTCAAAACTGTTCTGTGCAGCTATGTAACTTCCTAGAAATACTCAGTGCTGCAACTATTGCAAGGTTATTCTTGTTGAAAAACACTACTTTGATCAAGATAATTTATGCCATTTCACTTGTGGCATAACTACCAACTTTACCAAATTGAAAAAAAATTTATAAATCCCCCTGTCCTGGTTCCCCATTTCATATCATTTACAGTACTTACGAAGTCATCACTTCCAAAGTATGAGGTGTCATATTATAGTAAATTAAATATTTTGATTTCACGCCTTAAATCATCAGCAATTTTGAAACACCTTATCAAGATTACAGTGTCTCCTCCTGGGAAGAGACTGACACAATGAAAAGCATTAACAGTGACTATTACTAATGTGTCAGGCAACATTGTCTAATAAATAACAAAATGAAAAAGGAAAACAGAATAACGTGCAAAATAATATTTTATAACTCCCTTTTAATTTTTTTTTTTTTTTTAAGTCATGAATTAGTGCCTTTGGCATACATTGCAGGCCAGGCAGTTGATGGTGCATGGTGGCAGTTGGGAATGGGGAGCGTGACTTGAGGTTGGCAGTGGGATCCTTCAGTAATTTATGAAATTTTAAGTCACCCTGCCATTATCTGCCAACCTGTGAACAGTTTCCCTGCTTTTTGTCATTGGCACGGATGTCTCTCATTAAAGATTGAAGATCATAATTTTTAGATTCCAAACCACCCAGCCAATGTAATTAACATTGCATGAGCCAAAAGTAATCAAACATTACTTTAGGATGTTTTCTGGGTGTTTTCATTGGTTTTGGTTTTGTTGGTTTGGGTTTTTTTTTAAATAAACTGTGCAAGCATGCCCAGGAAAGTAAGGAATTAATATCTCTGCCTTGACCCAGTCAGGGGAAGGGCAGCACCTGTCTGTTCAGACATTTCAGTCTCAACTGCAGGGCTACGGTTCCTGACCTTTCCTTTAGCTCCAGCTGCAATATGTGCCAGACTGCACATGTCAGATGGGCACCAGTGGAGATGATAATGTCATGGAAATCAGACTTTACAGGTCATCTAGCAAGGTCAGGGCAACACCTACATTAATGAAAGCAGAACTATGTGTACCACAACCCTTAATTCTTAAAGGAGTCGAAAATGTCAGTGGAAACATCCAAGCAAATAATACAAAGCACAGAAGATGAACCTGAGGCTTAGATGAGAAGGGATTTCAAGGAACAAGGTCCACAGGAAAGAAAGTTTCCCAAAAGTAGAGTAGGTTTGAAAGCAATACTAATAGTAATGCTAGAAACGGCACACAATGAGGTAGACAGAAACTTCCCGTAGAAACCAATTTCATCCAAATACTCTCTATCAATGAAGTGAAAATACATTTTTCAAAACAGGTTTGACTGACTTCAGACAACCCAAAGAGAAGATCCAGTGCTTAAAGCTAGGCTGCAATTAAGTGCAGAGGTACAAGGAACTTGCTCAGCGTACTTGAGCAAGTCAGGACCACAGAAACCAAGGACCATGGCAAGCCAAGGTGACGCTGAGTGTGTATGCAGAGGATTCATTCAGGAAACCAGGACTTCTTACCGCAAAAAGGGGTCCTGAATGACAAACAGCGAAGACCAGAGCCAGCAAGAGTAGCAACCTGAGTAAACAAGGGGAGGAAGGGTAGCAGGGGAGGAGACGGAGCAGGGCAGCCTCAGCCACCAGTGGCACTGCCTTGACACGTGCCTGGCAGACACCTAGGAGCCTGCGGGGCCCACAGCTCAGAGCACGTTGCACAGAACAAGCCCCAGGTCACCAGACCCCCAACTACTCCTGCCTGTTTCATGGCTTCTGTCAGCAGTGGTGATACTGAAAAAGAGAAATGCGTTTTGCCCAAAAGCAGTGTGGGCCAGGGGGAGTAAATTTACAATGACGTATTTCAGCATTTCCAAAATGATATTTTGCCAGGATATCCAGTTCACAGGAAGTGTCAAAATATTTGGTAGCAGTCTGATTCAAACTGACACAAAATATAATTAAAAAAAAAAAAAGTTGTTTTACAACATGGAAAATCTGCCTTTTGGCCAGCTCTAACTGATAGCCCAGTGTCAGCTGAAAAAAACTAGGCACGTGTTACTTCCTTCTATTTTTCCCTTGCTACATTGCACAACTGTAAGAACAAGGGAGTAGCTTTCCTGTTAGATTTCATCTGGCTAATATGAAACTGTCCCCCATTTTCAATCAGCAGAATTAGCAGTCAATCAGTCAAGTTCTTTTCTAACATCATTGCAGAAAATGCAAAAGGTTCCCATTTATTTTATAGTTTTACAGCAGCTAGGCTACCTTTAGAGATTTATGTCTTGCTTTCATGCTTTACAGCACTCCTTGAAACATTAGTAATATCATCTAGGCAGGAGCAATAAAACGCCAGGATCCTCTACCACATGCAACTCTGTCTGACACCAAATCAAGTTTCTCAAGTGAAATATAGATTGAAGAAAGAAGTGGCGTGAGGAGCGGAATCAAATTCATCTCAGTTATACTCATGCCACTGATGTCAATATATTTCATCCCTACCAGGCTAAACCAAGTGTTTCTTCTGAAAGATGCAAGAGTAGAAATATAGCTTTGGATCTGAAAGTAGGCTGACACAGGGGTCTGCATCTATTTTTAACATTACATAGTTTTATACTTTCTAACTCTGAATCAGCCTTTTTTTTAAATAATAATTTCTATCGTTCCTGTTCAAAGCCATCTAAAAGAAGATTTAATAAGACTGTAGGAAGTGTGTGTAGAGGAGGAATAACAGACTGATTTTAATCCTACTATTAGTCAATGAAAACATTCTAGATGAAAGACTGCAGATAACCTAATAGTCTTTTCAGTCTCTGTCTCCAATCCCCCGGATCTTGTGGGAGAATTAAATGTGAATTACAGCCACAGTCTGGTGATCACACTAGATATTTATTTTCCAGACACTGTTGAAAAGAAACATTTACTTCAGCAGACTTTACTTCTGTGGACTTCTGCACTCCAAGTTGCACCAAGAAAAGACCTTCTCCTCACTCAAACTAAGACACTTCATGTCATTCTGACAATACTAAGAGCACTTAATATGAACATACTTTGTAGCCTCTGACATGCTGTCAAAGAAGGGGGAAATACTTCAGTGCAATTGAGAATTGAATTCACAGCGTATTAAAACAAACAAGAATGAAATCAAATTGCCATCGGAAGAATGACTGACTTACATAAAATGCCTAACAGACAGAACTCAAACATTATCCAGGGGGCTGTTTGAATGCCATGACATACATGCCAATCTCCATCCTTCAGGATGGACCAGCAGCAAAATATTTACCGTGGTGCCCCGCTTGAAGACTTCTGCTTGTTGCCAAGCAGAATTTTAAGGCTTTCCCCTGTTAGGCTGTCCTTGACAGCCGTCAAATAGGAGCCACCTCCTGCCAACAAGGCTGTCCAAAAGGACACACTGGTCAAAGCATTTTGTCCTTAGCTCACACTGCCACTTACTGCCTAGTGCTGTCCAGTTACTTGCTCTTGTCAACCCCTCTTCATACTCAAAAGTTAAATCATTTCTTCCTTAACACACAGAAGTCCAGAGGGACCAGAGCTCAGTATGCCTCCAAGCAAATACATTTATTAAGACATACATTACTTCATTAACACCTAGGTTAAAAATTACTGGTTATCTACAGCCAAAAATCTTATGGAAATGGGGCCCCAGCCTTCCAGGAATGGTGCCTTCCAAATACTGAAATGACAACTTCATAATGCAGAATGAGGTCTGCAACACAAAAACTCCTGTCCGTAAGAGGCTCTGCTGCGCCCTAGCTGTAGGGCTGATGAACAGATCCAACATGTTGCACGTGTTGTGAGGCCAACCATGAGTCCCTGGCTCCACGGAGGTGTGGTTTAGTATTTAGTAAGGTTCACAACTGCACATTCTCCCCCAACCCAGAGTATCTGACCAAAAGCCTGCCTTTCACACATCCAACTGCCAGTGTCCCCTGTCACATTGATCAAGTGATAATGAGCAACAGCACTTGGCTGTTGACGGAGGCACATTGTAGGTGGGCTATGGTGTGCCCATCCCCTGCGTGGCTAGGCGTCATATCACACGTGCAGCACAGGGTAGAGGACGTTAGTGTTTAGGAAGAGATACTTTGGCCGCCATGTAAGAGCACCCCCCTATGTGATTAACTGCAGCCACGAGTCAGGCTCCACAGCACGTTTTCCCCACTGAATAGGCTATGAGCCTGGCCCCACATGCTGCCTTATGGCCAAGCCTTTCGGCAAACTGAGAAACTCACCCAAAAGTGAGCACTTCTGATGCTTGAGGCAAGGACTGACCATGCAGACTACTCCCAAGAGACTTCATTTTGAACCCATGCACATCTAGAAATTATGTTTTGCCTGCTCTCTGTGCAGTGAAGATTAAGAGATCACAGTCAGCATGCATTGCTTTTTAGAGATCATCAGTGACAGTGATTTATGCTTTAATAGTGAATTCCCCGTGAGTGCTTAATAATACAGATTAAGCCGTAATAAATGTGTTTCCTGCAGGTTTAAGTGACTAACTCTATGATCTATTAGACTTGTGTCATAATACATACAATTTTTCTTGGTAACCGTGGAAATTGGCAGCATCTGTGCTTGGAGTATTAAAGAAATCTATTTTTTACTGGAGGAATTTTGTAGAAATTAATTCCAGCCTTGGATATAAAATGCTAAATTTCATATTCTCTGTGAATATCTATTAGAAATATTCAGAACAAACACTTACAATCATTAAGAAAATTAAACTGTTAAATACTCCTCAAACATTATAACGAATCATGTCAAGCTGCAGTTTTATATTTTATTTTCTAGCTATTTATCTGTTTCAGTTACACATTCACAGCACATAATATATTCTGTGTTATTCCTCCCAGTTCCTAATACTTTTATGTGTTGATCACTAAAGGAAAGTTTTAACATACAGCTGCTTTTAGTTAGCATCTGTCAGAAACCCAAATGATTAATGAATCTAGTGCTGAGTAGCAGGTCCAAACTTCACAAAACTTCACTAATGTTTTGATCAGTCTGGAGCAAAAGGGTATTTAAGAATCTCTCTGACAGCTGGAAGGAGGGAAATAATTACTTTGAATGAAAAATCCAAATTCATTCAACTGGTAAGGAAATTGCACTGAATATTGATTCAGGGCTCTAATAAGCTCAGAAGTTCAAAGCAAGCACTGGAAGGCAAATATTCCCTCTTCCTTCAGACAAATCTGTAGTACTACCACAAGGTACGATTTCACTTTGCTCTAAATGTACAGGATTATAAAAGAGTTCTGAAAGCAGTCCTGCAATCTCTCTCCCCGTGCTCCCTCCCCCCAATTTTTAAGCTGACAAATTTAACATCAACTAAATTTCAACCCGCAGCAGCACTTTAAAGTGATTTACATCTAAATGAATAGGTTTCTGTCTCCCTTTGGTTTTCAGAAATTATGCAATTGCCTTTTTTTTTTAACTAAACCAGACTAATCTGAGATTAATGTTCAGCTAAAGCTCATCCTTCATTCCTCCCAACCATGCCAGAGACATTAGTGACAATGTTGGGAGTCAGCTTTGCAGAGGATTTCAGACACCACAGCACAGGAGGAGAGTTAGTCACAAACAGTAAAAAGGGGTCTCTTCATATTTTTGTAAACCACTTACCAAACTGTCTTTCCCCAGCAGATGGTGGGACAGGCTACACTAAGAAAGGGAAGGAAGAAAGTCTTTTGGTGAGAGTTTTGCCTAATTAAGGCATTGCACATATGACGTACTGATCAGAGGAGGGTTTCTAGTGATTTGCTTTCCAGGCTGTAACTCACAAGAGATGAGAGAGCACAATGCCTCTATCTGCGTTAACTCCAGAGGCTTCCTGGTGGCAGCAAGGAGACTGCCCCTCCATCCGCTCAGACAACTGTGAGTTGTTGTGTGCAGCCTCACGTTCTGCATGCTGGATAACACAGGAGCATCCCATGTACTTAGAACTGAACTGGCCACCTATTAGCAGTGCTGCCAATGGGGAAGTGCATGGGGCTGGGACTGTGGAGGTCAAGGCTCTAATCCTGGCTATGTTGGTGACTGGGCAAAGCACCTTGCTGTTTGATATTTTAATTATCTACCTGTAAAGTAGGCATGAAGTCCATTACAAAGCACTGATGAAAACACTAGGCACAATCTTGGAGTCTTCAGTCGCAGTTAAGTGCCACACTGACAGCTCACAGACTGATTTCAGGCTGCCTCAGCCTTATGCAGCCTGTGCTCCTTTCCCCCACACCCTGGTCATCATACAGGGGGGACTTCATGCTGCTTTAGATCTGCTGCTTTTTTAGTAAAGTGTGCATTTCAGGCCATCACTGCTTGAAGTCCAATTATCCTTATCTTTTACCACCAACACCCACTCCCATCCCTCCCGTCATTTGTGACAGATACCAGCCTCAACCTCCCCATCCTCCCCAGAAGGCGGACACGTCTCTCTTCATACCATTCAGAAGCTGCCACTCTCCCTGAAGAGCAGGGCACTTGCTCTCTCCTCTTTGAGACCCCATCTCCGCATACAAATCCCTCATTCTGCCCTGTCTGTTAGGGTGATGACCTGCCACGACTCAGATCAGCTCCCCCAGCTCTGAAGTCTAAAATACCATTCAGTGAAGAAGAGCGTAGAGGCAGGGTGTGAAGAGCACAGGTACCACTTTGTAAGCAACAAAGCATGATGGAGCTCTTCATATCAGTCAGGTCTCCAGCCACTAGGTATCAAATAAATACGAGCAAAAATGTGTGCCTCTAGCACCCTCTTTTCCTCCCACTCTCATGCTCTGTGAGACCGTCTGCATCTGTCATCCAGCCAGAAAGCCAACGTCCCGGAAAAGACTAGCTGGTGATTGAAATGCACAGTGAGACCTTCCCTGACCACTCCGAATGCGTGTCTCAGAATGAAGCCTCAGAAATGACTTCTCAGAATATACCAGGTAATTGACAGGCAATTTAAAGCTTTTGCCCCCATATCTTCCTTACTCCGGTGTAAAAGCTCTATGTGCTAACAACTGCCTCATTACTCTCTTTCACAAAATAAAAAAACCCTAAAGATTTCAAAGGGAAAACAAGTCCTCTTGTTACAGCTCTGCCCAATCCAGCCAGGTGTGACAAGGCCAGTATTTCAGCAGATGATCTGAGCATTGCAGAATTGCTGACTGTTGTCAGAATGCCTTTTTCTCCACTCTGCCTCCATTTCTCTCCTGCAGGAAAAAGTCTGATTGTTTTCAACTGGCAAAATACTAAAACCTGCAGCTCAATCTCTGTGGAAGACTCATTATGGCTGTCATTAGGCGGTGTTTGATCTTCAGAAAAGAGAGAGGAGAGCAGAAAATATCTGGACTTATGTGCTTGTCATTAGAGCATCATTGTTGCATGTTACCAAAAAGGAGTCAGATTGGCTCTATTATTCTCTTCAGTTGAAATTCAGAAAACAAAACCCACACTAAGTGTGAATAAATGCTCCTGCTTTTGTTCTTTAAGGGACTGAACACATACACAAAGATGCATGTTCTTAACTGAGGTCTCTTAAACATGTCCTTCATACACCTCAAAGTAATGACCCTGACAGGTGATCACTTCCAATTTTCCCATATCTGAACATCATATTGATCACTTGCTGGTGTACAAGTGCAGATCTGTATCTGTATCTACACACACCTCAAAAAAGAAAGGAGAAGAAAGCACACATGATGGGGCAGCACAAAGATTTCGTTGGTATGCACTTGGAAGAGTCACATTATTTATAGGCAGCGGACCTGAGTGGATTCTCAGGAAATCTTTATAACGTGCAACACCCTCATGTATCCTGCATTTGCATCGGTGTTGGGAAGAAGATGCATGAGTGATGCTTCATACCAGTGCAGACAACCATGTCCCATGAACGTTCCCTTGCAGGGTTATATTTACTAATACAGAGACACTGTGAAGGGGCCACTGGCACCGGTGGAGTTGGAAGAAGGAAGCAGTAACCGGGTGATCTGCTGCACTAGTACAACTGTGAAATCTTAGCAGCTCTGCACAGAATACAAGTCAGTAGAGGATCTGGGCTTGGGAGCCGCAAGTACATCTCAGGGTGCATCTAAACTTTGTTCACATGGATAAAAAGGGCTGTCTCTTCCTCTCCACCAACTTTTTATATAACAACCGATCTGATTCCAAAAGCACTCAAAACTCCATGACTAGGATATAGATCAGACCCTCTTCAGGAAAGTTTTGTTATTTGCTGCTAAGAGCTGGCCTGAGGTTCTTTGCAAAACATCTATTTAAACTCTGCCTAGCTGTAGCAGGACTATTAGGTTTCATGGTCACTAAGTTCTTTCATATGTGTCTGGTAGGCACATTGCCTACTTTGCTGTCTGTGTGCAGAGCTGGGTGCTTTAACAAAGCATTCAACTACTTAAAAAATTCCAACTATTTCTTTCTAGACCACGACCAGCAGAAAGATCAACAGTAGGTGGTTAAAGATCCTCTGTCCCAAAGGATTTGGGACTGGGAATTTGGTTTGGCCAATTTTTGTGACTCTGGGCTGGAGAGGGGCAAGCACTTTCCCACCATGGCATCCTTACTGACTGGGAAGCTTTAGAGCTGACATGCATGTCCCACTCCTGCTACCTTCTGTGCTCTCCTGGTAGTCACCATGTTTCACACTGCAGACTTCAGACAGACTCTGGTGATGCAGTGCGGTCACACCTTTAAATCCAGGAAGCGTCAGGCTTGACTCTGGCTGCCAGCATCTCCCTCTCTGCACCGCATGACATCCCTCGCAGACCAGCACATGGTTCCCAATATGTCTATTGTTATAAGTCACAGCCCTTTGTGCATCAAGCGTGTCACGGGATAGGGCAAGTGAGGAGAATAGACTATTGAATTATGTCTTATGTCATGCACTGAAACAGGATATTAATTATTGTAGAAGACGCAGCAGGGCCTGGGATAAAGGACTGAAAGGGACAGTTGGGTTATTGTGACCCATTCCCTGCAGCTGCCAGTACCTTGTCACATCTCTTTATTCATCTGAACAAGCTCTATCTCAAGAGTAATTAGACTCTGGGAGGGCTGAGACCTTTTTTGGGTGCATTGGCCCAAATCCACCTACTGCATAGCACTGCCATGGCAAATTGACATCTGACATCTATGGATGTGCCTTGTACCTGGTAAACAGCAAGGCACACAGCATGCTGCCAACTGCATATGCTCTCTCCATATAGATCAATATGGTCATTGGGAAAAAATACTTGCCAAATCCCTGGGTGCAACATGAATATCAGGGTGAAAATGAGAGGGAAGCACTACCCACATAAACCAGGCAGAAAGCATCCCCCTACATGCCTGTTAATAGAGGAAAAAAAATCTTACTGCAAGGAGTATCACAGAATAAACACTACATGCACCTCGGACAATGACTGCATCTTCGAGTTAGATGTCTGGACAAACATAGACCTTGCTTTGTAATGTCTGCTTTACTCTTTCTCACAGTCTAGTTAGCTTCAGGATCCAGCCTCAGGCATGAACTTCACAATCAGCAATTTCCAGTCTAAGTATCCCAGTTAAACATTATGGTGCATGGGTCTTAGAGGAGGAAAAGGCATATGCGGGCAGAGCCCAGGAACCAAACAATCCTGAAACTCAGTCTCAGCTCAGATTAATTTTCAGATTTTCCTTTACAATGTCTCATCTGCTATATAGTATAAGGGGTGGAGGAATCAATTTATAGGAGGCCCAGGATATGGATTAACTGCTCTCTGATGACAGGCAGCAGCTGGCATTTAAAGAACAGTCGCTCTACCTACCAATTTGTAAAACCCTGATTGAAAGGATACTATCTGAAACAAAAACTAAGCCATGGTGTAACAGTTGGGCACAGGAGGCAGAGATGTATGTCTTTGCCATAGCAGCGGTTTTAATTTTAACTTCTTGAACATTTCATTCTTTGCTACTGCCTTGCTTGAGACAACCACTTTCCTCTCTGTTTGTCCATCTGCAGTTTTGCAGAGAAAGAAAAACAATCAGCAGCTTTTCTTTCATCACATACTTCACATGAAACTAACTTCTCTGAATTCTCCTAGCACATACAATGTCCCTGCTGCTGCAAAATAAAATGTGTCACTGCTCCATCTGCTACTCATTTGCTGGTGAGTCTGTATGGTAACATGCTGCTGAGCAGAATATTCAAAAAAAGAAGAAACGGTGCAGCCCAGCAGATCTGGCTTTGACAGAGCTAGGACCAGGTCTCATTAATCATTTTGCTGTGCTGCCTACAGTACCTGGTGGAACATTAGGACTGCCTCCCCAATTCAATATTTCATGGTACCGTCACACAGTAGTTAGACAATTCTTCATTTGGTGCAGGAATGGAGAAACAGAGGCAGCAGGAGGTTCTCAATGCTAAATGATTCCTTATTTCAGTACTGGCCTGATATTCATAGGCAAAAGTCCTTAGTTTTGGGGCAAGGAGTAATGACAATCCAGGTGCAGAATATACCCAGTTGTCGCCCTCCTCCGTACTGTGTTAGAGCTATATCAGAAGATGCTGAAATTGTAAGACGCACGGTACTGAGGCATTGCCAGCTACTTTGGGTTCCTGCCCAGTGCCTGCTTAACAAGAAAGTCTTACCCCATGTTTTGGAGGAACAAACTGCCCCTCAATGTCAGCCATGGGCAAAATTCAGAGGAACATGGCAAGAGATGTGCAACCTCTGACCACACTCAGTGGAGGCTTCCCACCATGCACCGAGATTGTGCAGGAGACTGAATGGATCTACTGCTATTCTAGCAACAGCCAGGGAAATCTCCTGGGTACCAGCTCTGCCCCAGAGGAGAAATGCCTGCTTTCTTCTCTGGGCTTGCCCTGCTGGGGGCTGATTCACTAACGGAGGTAGGTAAACCTAGAGAAGCTGGGGTGTCCCATCATCTCTCAGTCAGGTACACAGGCCCCATTAACATCACCTGGAATGTGAAACATCCCACGTCACCCGAAATGGCCCCCACTGAAATCAGCCCCATCAATGTCCCATTGGCTCGGATAAAAAAAAATTACTATGACACCTGCATCTCCTCCCCTCTCCCCTCTCACACCCTGCTCAGCACCGGGGAGATGCAGGGTCCTGCTCTCCTCCAGCAGCCCAGCAGTCCTCTTACTCCATCGTCCTTATTCTCACCACAGCACCCCTCATCCTCACAGCCCCACCACCCCTGGGTGTCCCAAGATGTCTGAACCTACAGAGTCCTTACTCAGACCCAAGCAGTGTAAGAAAAATCTCCTTCTCCTCAGAGGGCAGATTGGAGAAGCAAAATAAATAGCTTTTCCATTAGGTCATTCAAGTCTGACTGACTCTCCAGCCAGCTGCATCTGAGTAAAGACTGCTCCACTACTTAGGGCCTGGGGAGGCCTCTGATATCCCAAGAGCTCTTAACCTGTTTTTCCCCACAGAGGTAGCAATACACCCAGGACTGTGTCCTCCTTATATCAAATTAACTGGAAGCCACATATTTGAAAAAAAAGTTTCCTAATAGCCCTGTCTGTTTAAGTATATTTTTAAGATTTAAAAAAAAAAAAAAAAACCTCAATCTCTAGAACATAAATGTTATCCTATTTTTCAAAATAATTGAGGGGAGGAAATGATGAATATTGGCACTTCATTTTCATTTTTCAAACCAGCTGCAATCAAAGAAACGCCTGATCTCTACTGAATTACAATTTGCCTTTGAACTCTTAATGTATGGCTCTTTCCTGTACTTTACATAAATAATGTTGTTATAGTACATGCCCAGTCACAAAGGATACACAGACAGATACAAGAAAAGTGAAGGATCTGAAAGCAAGGTGCTAAGATTTGCAAGGCAGAAACATATTTTTCTACTTAACCATTGCCTAAGGATAACACTATTTTAAGCACAAAGACATGCAGCTCCTCATGTTTGATGAAAAGGTTACCAAAAAAGAACAGAAGAAGAAATTATGACATTTCCCCCCACTCTTTTGAGTCAGAGGAGAAACCAAACATGCCTAAAGGGGAAGCAAGGCAGCTGCCTTAAGATATTTTCTGAAATTCAAGTTTTTGCTGAAAAACTATGTGGTGAAATTATAGTCCAGATTGAGGTTGATAACACAGGATCCTTAAATTTAAAAAGTCAGGTTTCTAAGACACCTGGTAAAGAGGAGCCCTAAAGGGGAATTGTCAAAGAGAAGCTATTACAGTATACTACAATTTCATTACAAACCCAACGATCTGACAAAGGCAAACATCCCTCGCCAATAGATAAGTGTGAATAACTGATCTTTTTAGATCAGTGGTTCAGCTGGGGAGAGAAAAGATACTTTAGGTAGACCTAAAGCAATTTATTAAAAAAAAGGGGGGGTTATATATTTTTACATATATATAAATGTGCATATATATTCAATAAATGGTAACAATTTGTTTTGGCTTGAACTACTCATTTCAACCCCAAATGATTTTGTTTCACTTTGCAGTATTTCAAATAACAGCAAAGAGTAGAAGTTGCCAGCTGCACACTATCACAAAACCAGCAAGACATCATATCTGCTAATTCACTAGGGAAATCTAGAGAGAAAAGAAACAGCTGGAGACATACTCTTTTTCTACCCAGCTCAGAAGAGGGTTTCAAATCTGTTTATCAGGACAGTTTTTTAAGCACCGAGGTCTCTCTGGACAAACTCAGTTCTGTTGAAATTGGTCCACTTTGTAATCAACACTGGAAATTATTCCTCAAGTCTGCAACATTATTTTTAAACAAAAATCAGGCATTATTTGCCTGATTATATGCAATATGAAATATTTATGTACCTCTTAGAGGTAGGGTGTATGGTGACTTTATAGCTCAGAGGTTCAAGCATTCATATCACATACAAGAACCACCCAAGGTATTTAACCTATAGCTATAGTAAACACCAGGCTTGAAAAACTGGGCCTAATTCTAATCAGAACTTTGCAGCTTGAAAATTCCCTTTAGTTAAATTTAACTTGATTCAAAGCAAAATATCTATGTATAAATCCCAACCTTTTGAAATGACCCCACTGCTGTCACCGTACATGGAGCTGCTGCAGGACAAACAAAGGAATCTCCATCTTGATCCAAAATCAGGACCACAAGCCTGTTTTGCAGGGCCTTGCCATCCCAAAAGCAACCTTGGCCACAGCTGGAAGTTTAGCTATACCCTCCAGTGAGGACTAATACCATAAAGTTAGTCTTCTTGTCCTAGATCTCATGACTGCCTCACTGTGCTGCTTCCAGCTCTTCTGCGGTCATACTGTGATTTAACAGGCTCCTCCAAATCCTCCAAGGCAGCAAAAATCTAGCAGCAACTACCTGAAAACTGCAAGACCCCATAACAAGGCAGGAGATAAGGCTAAGCTTGATACACTGAACAAACCAGGGCAAACAAATAAAGCTGTTCCGCAAGTCCTAATTGCTCATTACCAAGATGCAAAGGAGAGCAAATTTGGATGGCTGTAAGCAACAATCTCTTGTTAGTATTCCTCCAAGCAATCACCCTTAGTCTTACCCATGGTCAGCAATTACCACACCAGCCTCACCCCCTGTGACGCTCCCCTGGGAACTCATGTACTAACCACACTTTCAGCCACTTCTTAGAAACTGCAGATGGCAGCGAATTTTGTCGGCCGGCCACTTAGTGGTTTTTTACAGAGAAGGGATATTTTGTAAAAGGAAGCCTTTCAAAAGTAGGAGAAATGAAGGGTATTTATAAAAATAACCAGAATCCTTCCCCAAGGCATTCTGAATAAGACATTCCCAACAGCCTTAAGGTTCAGTGTCAGCAATGCAAGGGTCGACGAAGCATTGAAAAGGTACACCCCTCTCCACAATTAAAGAGTAACTTCATTTCTGATGACTTCAGTGGAGTGACAGGGAGTACGTGATTAACTCAATATCCAGAGAACTACACACACTCATAACACCCCAGAAGAATCAAGCACTGACAAGGTGAAGGAATTTCAACCAAATGTTGAAAGGATGGAAAAGTTACTGACAATCAGAAGCAGAGTTATACAGTGAGAAAAGTTGGGCAACAGTAAAAATCAGTGATAATACTAGCTTGCCAGTACATCTAAAAGCATTTTAGGTTGGGTGTGTGTTCTTGCACCAGCTAATGAATCCCTTGGTCTGTGTACTGTTTCCCCCGCATTCAGTATGCGCTATTTGTTTCTTCTCCCCATCCTCAACCACGAATAATTTCTGGAGAAAGGCCTAATCTGTCTCTGCTGTCTTTCAAAGCCCAGTGTCAGCTACAGACATCTCAATCATTGGGATTTATAGCAAAGAAACACCTCACAAGGAACAAGACGGGCTTCTAAGGAATAAGGCAGAGATGCCATGCTTTAGTTTAACGGAATTTTTGAGAACTGTATGCAACATACAGTAGCCCCAGCACGAATCTGAGGCCAGCTGCATGGGTTACTATTGGTATCAGCAGCACTTCACTTCAGGAGCACACAGGAGCCAGGCATAAATTTGGAAGACCTCTCAAAAAAAAAAAGAACCAAGAACAACCTGGTGAACAGCTGTTTTCACTCTGGAAGTTAGTGGTGGGGTCTTTTTGTACTCAAGTGATGAGCAATCCCAGCCAAGAACTTCCCCCAGAAAAAGATAACTTATGTCTGTAGTGAAGGTTTTATTCTCTCAGACATTACAAGCCCAGGACAGTGAGAGTTCACCTCCATGGAGCCTGAGAACATAACCTGCCTGACAGTGCTTAGGATCCTGTTTGCTTGCCTGCAAAAGACCCGTCAACATCCCAACCTCTGCCAGAGCTGGGCTGGGGAAAATAATTTCATGGGTGATGGACCCAACCAGCTCTGTGGCCATGTCCTTGAGAACTTCCTGCCCCAGCAGTGAAAAATCTGTCTCCTAGTAGCAGTACTGCATTCACAGAAAACCTTTTTTTTTCCCCAAGTCTTTCTAAAAGTTCAAATTCTCATCTAGTCCTCAATCAGAGCTGTAAGAGCTTTACAAATCCAAGACATAAACTCTTGCTTTTATACCTAATACAGTTGGCTTCCAAACCTCACAAGCCCACTCACAAGTCTATTTGTTCCTCATCCTCCCCAGCTGGGACACATTGATCTGCTAATCTTTCAAGCTTGCAGCAGCCAAGGCAACACAACTGTACTTTCCTAACTTACCATGCTCCTTTTGCCTTGGCTACAGCTTACATCAGCTTGCTTTCTTCCTTCCTGCTCTGTCCCTTGGGTCCTTGAGCCATCCTACAGGGTCTCATTAGCTTAATAACTTCAGAGCAAAAGGATTCTGTTCTTGCAGGTTTTGCTGGAGTCTCCCTGGTTACACACAGACCTCCCTGAAAACCTGGACTCACAGAGGAAATCCCAGTCTTGACATGGAGCTTCAGCTTAAATCAAAGACAACAGCCAGCTGAATTAGTAACACGATCTTTCCATGCTAAACACACTTTTGTCCAGGGCATCACACATTCCAGCTTTCCAGCAGG
>NW_008824034.1:2305566-2316993 GCF_000699105.1 Pygoscelis adeliae | reverse complement strand
TGGATTTCAACCCTGGAAGGATCTCCAGCTCAGCTGCCACACGTCCACACATTCCTACCAGAGCCACATGCTAAGCTGTGCAGAATGGACTGAAGTCCAATCTTTTGGGAAGCCTCAACTTGCCCTCTAGGGTGACCACATGTCTGAACATTCACTGCTCAGACATCCCTATGCCTGCGGTACATGAGTTGACTAATTACTCTGCTCTTGCGTGTCACTAAGTCTGTCAGGCCTCAAATTTTGCTTGCTGTGCCTGCAGAGTATCTCTGTTCAAGAGAAACGCCTGCATCCCGATGCTACATGAAAATGCCACACGTGCTCTAATGCAAACCACAGGCTCTGGAAGGTCAGGGTTCCCTTGCTACTGTGGGGCTGAAAGGACCAGTGCTCCTCCAGGAGCTTTGTGCAGCAGAGCAGGCAGAGTGGTCACCGTCTGCTCTGCTTGCTTCCTGCCCTAGGCCACTGCACGTTGTGCCCGTGCCTGGGGCCAGACCTTAGCAGGCCCCTTCCAGGTCTGGTTCTGTTCCTGCCTTCTCACAGACTTGTGTAGAAGTGAAATCTCAGCTGTCGGGGGGTTGGCGAGAGGAGCAGGGTTTCTAGGTGAGAAGAACAGGCCAAATGCTCTCTTTCTATCACCCTTCAATGTGCCAGCTTCACAAACCTGCTGACAGTCCTTGAGAGCTGGTGACATTTTTCAAAACATTGACAAAAATAGACAAGCACTTCCTCCCTGCCATTGAAAAAAATTGACTACTTCCACAAAGCCCTTCTGCTCTCCGCTCTTTCTTTGACCACCTTCACAGCCATCTCTGTCAAAACATTTACGTAGACTCACCCCATTCCATAGTAAAAAAACCCTGTCTTCTAGGGAGCAGCTGACACCCCAACCCATTAAGAGGTGCTAACATTTTAATGGCAACTCCCATATGTTGTAAATTCTGGCCCGGTCCCCTTACACAAGAAGAACTCCTAGTGACTCCCCATGAAAAGATTTGCTTGAGTGAGAGTTTAATGTCATGATTTAACATAATGTAAATGAAGCCATTAGTACCTGTAACTAACACTGGAAATAAAGCTAAGTGCTCATTGAGCTTATAATTTCAAATTAAAAGGAAAAACAAACATGTTTTTAAAAACATAACTCATAACTCATCGCCTATATCTTGGCTTGCTGTTAAAACACTTCCATGTTTTACATCCATTTCAGTTTAGCAACACTAATAAATCAATTTATTTCTGTAACCTGAGTACATACACTTGCTATATATACGGTGTCCTTTGGCAATATGCAATAAATTGAACTGAATAAGTGTAATACCATTAACTTTTTTTTTTTAAAGATAAACTTATCTTCATACTTCTTGTACTGATCCTTTAAAACCTATAATTAAGCCTCTATTGGATGTAAATGTACCAAGATATTTATTCTAGAGGGGCAATCCAAATACTTTACATAGGCAGGGATTAATATGCCCATTATGAGCCATTAATTGGCCTGGGAATAAACTTGCAAGATGGGAAGCATTTTGGCTCTTTTTCAATTTGAACTTAATATACTCACATTCAGCATATGCCTAAATCCCTGCAGAACTAGAACCAAAGTTGTTGACCAGATTAGGGGCATGAAACCCAGCATCTTGAAGGATCAAACTCTCACAGATAAATGATGTTCTTGTGGAAAGTACTGTGATATGTGTGAATAATCAGGTGTCACAAGCAGAGTAAAACCACACAGTTCTACCAGAACCCAAAATCCAAAGCAATTGAGATTGAACTATTACAGGGGCCAGGTCTATTTATGAAATACGAGCCTTCTTCCTAAGCTCCTCAGAAGTTAGCTTTGCTTTGTGTGGCTCAGATTTTGAAGAATTCCTCCTGTTTCTTATGTCCCTCCATATCCAAGCAGCTCTTCTCAGGCAAGATGTAAGCAGTGTGAGACACGCTCACTCCTTGTTCCCTTTGCTAACTAAAAGCTCACCATGCTAAGCCAGAGCTGTACAGAGCATAATTCTGTAGAATTCATTCAACACACATGAATTCTGCTTACCAACTGAGGGAAATGAAGCTTTAGAAGCCTTCAAAAGACCTCATGTTCAAGCAAAGGATGAAGTCAGCACTGCAAGAGTTACAGTTGAATTGCAGTTCTGCAACCTGATAGTGTCTTTGCATTCCTAGGATTAGCTGTATGTACTACCTAGCCTGCACCAGCAAGTCCGAGAACAAACCTAAATCATTGACAGTGTTATCTGTCTTCAAAATAAAAGGTCATAAATAAAAGCTATCCATGCTGCAAGCTCACAAACCTGAATGCAACGTTTTTCAACTCCACGTGAGCTGGTACCATATTCTGGCACTAGGGAAAATAAGGGAAGTCACGTTAGTGGCTGAACAGCTATGAAGCTGGGTAGTCAAGGAGAGCCAGGAATACATCAAAATTGTCTTTTGGGCTAAAAAGCCCTGGTTCCACTGGGATTCAGCTCTTGGTGCTTTATTTGGTTTTATTGACATTTTGGTAGGTTCCTCAATATCATTGTATTCAGCTTATGTTGAACTATATCTGCTATCGCTCCCTGTTTGATTCATCTACAACTGAGCAAAAGACTCAGAAGAAGGGAAAGAATAAAATGAGAGAGTTGTGATGCTGGAACATTATGATGCACAAAGCATCATCATATAATTATTACAAGAAATACTTGTAAAAAACACTAAGTTAATATAAAGATTTTCTTAGTTGGAAAGAAACAGCATGAAGTTAACACCTGGTCTCATTAATATGCACGTCAACCTGCTTTCAAGATAAGTAACAGCATTCATGTAAACCATTTAATATAAAAGCAATCAGAGACATACATGATCCAATTGATGCTGAGGTTTTAATTTAATGTTTAGATCGCAATTTTAGCTGTTTAAATTGAGCATCAAAAATAAATAATAACCAAATGTAAATGCTTACTTTAGACTGGGTTTATTCTTCAAGAGACATACAGCCTGGCAGAGGTGGTCAACAATTTGGGACTCATGGCAAAAATACCCCCAAAATCCAGAGGTTCTGTAATTTGAAGAATTGTCTCCAGTTCATGGGAAACTAGATTATAGCTTCCACTTCTTCCCTCTTTATACCAAGACTACCCAGTCAGTGAAGAGGTCCAGGAAAAGTCACAGCAGATATTATTCATGTCATACTTCGCAGTTCTTTAACATTAAAATTCTATATTCAAAAAAGTCTCCCACCTTATAGCTTAATCAGAGAACAGATTTTATTTGCCTCCCCAAAGGCACCTTGAATGTTTGTTTACAAATTCTGACCTTTCAATAAAACACCGTTCTCCCCCCCCCCAAAAAAAAATAAAACCAAAAACAAACCTCTCTCATATAAATAAAGTTTAATTTCAGTGTTATTGTGTTAAGTAACCTCAAATTAATGACTTGTATACTGGCATAACACTTAACTGTATCCTGCTCCTACGCACCCTAGCTCTAATATTTCTATCTTCATGCTTACCATAAAATTCTTCTCTCCAGTTGAACAACTTGACAAATTGCTGTGGTGTACATAACACGGGTACCAAAGAGCTGGCAAACTTCACATTCACGTTAAGGTAGCCAGCTATCTCATAAGCTTTTGTTTAGCAATGATTGATAGACCATTATTAACAAGCAGAAAAAGATGCTGTAGTAAGTCATTTAGTCCAATTCCACTCATTGCTTATATTCATTGAGGAAAGATGAAAATCCATGGAGCACAGCTTGTCCATAAATAAGACTGCTTATATGAGATTAGAAAGCCCTCATTAACGCAAAGCAAGCCATGTAATTCCAAAATGAGCAATCAGAAGAGAAACTTCTGCGTGTGTGTTCTTGCACTGGAATGTTTGTAAACAGAACAAAAATCATCCTCGAAACCTCAACTCACCCAAAAAGGGTCATAACTCACACAAAAAGAGTCATAACTCACCAACTCCATGGAATATTTTTTACAACTGTCCAGTTAGGCACGATGTTGCAATAAGGCCAGTCAATAAAAGCTGCCATGACAACAAATGGCTATTCAGAAAGTTTGGGTAGCTCTTCAAACATTTTAATCAATTTTGTTTGATTTGCAAATGTATCACTTTCCCCCTGTTGACAGACTTGGCCTGTGCATGCTACCATCTGCACTGGGCAAAACAACCCCATCTCCATGCAGAGGTGGAATGAAGCAAGCTGGAGATAACACTAACAGCACCGGCAGTAACTTAGAGGGGCCAGCCTGACAGAGGCACAAATGGCTGTGCATCCAATCTTCTCATGGCTCCTAATTCTCCTGTCATACTGTGCCTCATCGTCGCAAAGCATCAAACACAGTCCTGCTATAAACACTTCTCATGTAGGATCAGAGGCAAATGGTCTGAATTTGCACACTGGGTTTTTATTTTATTTTCCAGTTCCTTCACACCTCATTTCGGTACCACTTGTGTGTTTCTGTTACTGGTCTTGGAGCTACTTTGTCCCTGTGTGATGCTATAGCATCTAAGAATGATCTGTTTGCTCAGCCTCAGGCCCTTAAACGTTGGGAAACAGTCAGATCCATTTGATGTACTAGCTAAACATTGTACTTCTGAAGTCTGCATTAAAAAAATTTATGGAAATCCCATTACATTGGATAGCTCGGAGTACTGCCACATATTCAGTGCCAAGTGCTTATACACAGAAGAACAAGAAGATATTGGCCTAATTCTTGGCATGCTGAAAGCTGAGATACTCACACACATTCTGAGCATACGACACTGGATTTAGCTAGTGAGGAACAGTTCAGGAATAAGCTCATGAACTTAGGTCTTTTGCCTGGTCACAGTCATAGTCAGCCACTATATTTCACTCTGCACAAATGAGTCCTTATTTGCTGACCCAGAAACTTGAAGGGAAAGTTTACTATGCTGGATATTTCAGTCTATTTGACTAAAGCAGATTCACAGATTTCAGATGAGCAGGAATCTTCTGTATTGGCTCTTTCTTACCAGTCTGTACTTGATTTGTGACGTGGACTACACAGAATTTCCACTGTTCTCACTATTTTTCCCTTCAAAATTGCAAGTTTTAATGAAAGATACAACATGAGAAAGGAAGTTTCCACTGAATTTTGTATCTGATTTTCAGCCCATTCTATATCCCACCCAAAATACACCCAAACGTAGTGTCAGAAAATAGTTGGAAAATGTTCTATGCTTACTGCTGAAAGAAGCTCAGAATTGTCTTCTGTAAGAGCACATCTTTATGTAGCAGACAGATGGATCTTACCTTGCCCTTCAGTGTGCAAGCACTATAACTGCTACCAGCCCAGCAGCTGGAGGGCCTCAGGAGACAACGGAGGAAAACAGAGGAAGGCAAAAGAGAGCTCTGACGGGTGCCTGCCTTCTTCACATCTTGTGTCAAAATCTTTAACTACTGTGTTACACCACAGATAAGTTCTGTGTTCAAGACTGCTAATACAGTCTGTAATCCATGGGCTAGGGCAGTCAGGTTAAAGACTGTGGCGGAGCTGAGGATGTATCCAGACCACTAGTTCACATTAAAACTGCAACACCTTAATTTTTGCTAGAATTTTACCTTGAGTGAATGATGTAAAACACCCCAGTTTTCCACAAAAAAGTAAGGCTGTGAGGAAAGGTACTCTCATCTAAGCGGTTCACAGTGATTCCTTAGGGAGATAAATGCTTAGAAAGGGAGAACTGGAAAACAGCTGGTCCTTTTACTCTAAGACATGGAATCAAAACTACTGCAGCCATGGCTGAGGAAGCAATTCTAGAGGGGAGTGATCCCCTACCTTCTTTTGTGTGTACCTCCCAGCCAAGCACCTTATTGTTACGCGCGGATGGTCAGCCATAGATCCAGCCCGCTATGTTCTTCACAGCTTTCTGCATCTCCACGGCCTAGGGACAGAACAGTCCCTGCTTCCCCCAGAGAACAGAGCCTGCAATTCTCTCTGCATAAATGGGACAAGGGGGAGCTCGCTTGTTTACTGCAGGCTAACGGGAGGATCGGGCTGATGCTGGCCCTGCTCTCAGAGGCTGCCTTACATGTATAAATAGTCAAGCCCTCAGAAGATGCCCATTACTGCTGAGTCTGGAGAGCAGCTAATTTTAGGCAGTAGCAGAGCTTTTAAAACAGAAATTCTTCATCAGCCGACCCTTCATTGCTGGAAGATAACATGTCTTTCACCTGAAAGACAGGCTTACATAGTTCTGTCTTTCTGGTGACACTAATGAGTTACTGCTCTGGGGATAGTTCACTCAGATCCCTCTAGCTGGCTTGCTTTAAGCTGTCAACTGCTGGCTGTACCATAACTCCCTACTACTGAGTTAAAGCCTCCAGGGTAGCACATGCTCTATGTGCTATGCTTCCTCTATCTGCTTCCCCTCTCCTCACATCTTAACTTTATTCTCTAAACTTAGACCCACCACAGATCAGGCCATGAAGTGTCAGAGAGATCCCTAAATGTGAATTCATTCTCTTCCTCCCACATAACCCTCACCTGCCATCACCTCCCTCAATATAGTTACCTTCACTCTGTCTTCTCAACCTTTTACTCACACTTTGGTCTTTTACAGGTTTAGTAAGATGCAGATCTACTTTGAAATGTGGGTCCTGAAATTTTTCATAAGGTTCCATGCTTATTGTCTCTGAGTGACTCCAGATCAGACATGTTCAGTTCATAAGGAGGGTGGGGGAAAGAGAACCAAACTCGGCAAAGTTTCTGCCAGCTCAACAGTTTGGCTGCTATCCAGCCTTCCTCCAGAGGTTCTGCAGGATGAAGCGTGCATTTTGAACAGCTCCCTGCAGAAAAACTACCACTGTTCTCTAACCTCATCCACAGGACTAGCAGGGCCAAAATCCAATCCAAACTGAGTGCATCACTAAAGCCATTGGATCTGATTCCATAGGCACAGGGAAGAGATCCAGTGCAAATAATAGTCACACATTTACCAAAGTCCTCATGCTTTAAATTCACAGGACCTAAGCCTTCTGTTTCACCTAGTGATTCTCTCACCCTGACACTAGCCCCTAATCCCATCCATCTTCCCACCCTTTCAATGATGTTACCAAAACCAGTGCTGATATTAAAAGCTGTCTATAGATAAACTCCCCTCTGGCTTCCATATCTGGTACCTACCTCTTTCTCAGCCTGCTCCTTTTTCTCCTCCTCCTTATCTCCTGTGTGTCATCTTCCATCAGTGGAGGCTGCTGTTTTAGTGGTAGTGCCTGCTAAACTGTCTTCCAAGTCATTGAGCAAAGCTGTAGGAGAGCAGCAAATGTACAAAGTTTTCATGGATCTTCATGTGAAAACTTAGCTCTTTTTTCTTTTGAGTAATGTCAAGCCTTGGACATCGCATTTTTGCAATGCTAAGGGGTCGGTGAGCCATTCTGAACGTGAGATCATGATCTCGTGAGATGCAAGTTCTTCATATTGCTAAGCTGAAAACAGTTTTCCAAGCCACTGAGCGCTAACCAAATCGGATGGAAACAAGAACTGCACAAGACTCTCAGGGCAGACAGAGACAAGCGGCTTGCAGGTTCTGTGGGTGTGCAACTATATGCAAGGGCTGTTTTGGGCTCAATGGTAAGGACATGATTCACTAAGTGAGCTTTTCTTGGGCATAAAAGAAGGACAATACAGACTGATACAAAGCTATAAAGAGCTCTAGAGGCATATGGACACTAAAACATCAGACGCTGATATGACTGGCAAGATTGAAGTTATCAGCTGTGAACAAATGAGAAGAAAAGCAAAGGGGTAAAATAAATAAAAGTAAATGCAAGATGTTCAGACAAATAATAATAAAAAATTCAAGTCCAGAAGGCACATGGGGTGCTACGAGTGAAGCAGCCTGAATGGCTCAGAAGGATACAGCAGCCAGGCTAATTTATCGAGATAGCAAAATGACATTTTGTAAAACAAGTTAAATTCATTATTTGCCTCAGCGCTCCCAAAGGAGAAAAGAAGCTGACAGAAAATGACATGTCATATAATTCTCAGGGTGACAAGGAGGGGAACTAGCAGAGATGCAAGGGTTGAGGCCTATATATCCCTCCTGTGCTACTTGGCTGCCTAGGGCAAGCCCTTTAGTTGATGAATACAGACAACATACCAATGACATGGCAGCAGTGCTCTGCGAGGGGGAAGGGTTCTGTCTAATCATTTCCCTGAAGCTCAGGACAATCTCTAGGTCTGACTCTCCTTTGCCACAGCCTTCATGTCTTCATTTCTGCCTGCACAAAGTGACTATCAAATTCTTTCAAATAAGAATTCTCCTTTTTTCTTGGTGGCAGCTCAACATTCCCTGTTCACAGGTATAAATGTCTAGACAAGGTGCAAAGAAAAAAATTCAGCATGAACTCATGTCGCTGTTCACAAGGGAAACAGGTCAGAAGCCTTTTCCAAAGTCATGTGAAATTAACAGCGGGGAGACCTGGCCTTCGTCAAGCTAGGTGCCGCCCCAGCTAGCTCTTGTTGCCTTGCTGCAGGGTGAAGGGGTTGCTGGCTTCCTGATACCGAAGGGACCTCAACGTAAGACAGATTTCCAGAAAAAATAACATTTAGATCATAGTCAGTTTTTCTCTCAGCATCAATGTTAGCTCCATTTTTTTCCTTTTCATAACTCACTTCCATTACAAAATAGCTCCCCTTAGTGACTGAGGGTACCCATGCATGCATCCTGTGCAGTGTGTTATAACTGCTCGCTGTTACATGGATGCCTAGAGATTAGTGGCTGCCTCCAAGGGCCTCGCTCCATCCCCCAGCCTCCAACCAAGTCAACAGCAATACTCCCGTTGCAGGAAATTGCACCTGCAAGGACATGATATTAGAGGATTTACTTAAGTATAACCAATTTACCAGAGCTAAAACTGGATTAACTAAACTCATTTTGATTAATAAAGAGGGACACATCAACCCACCAAAAAGCAGAATGCAAAATTCTTTGTCATGCTTTTCCAGATTTTAAGAACTACATTAATGTTCAAAGCTTGAGATAAAAACCAATAAAACGAGACCTGCATATACACGTGGCACTACTGTTGTTTTGATTTCCATAAGCATAGAAAGACTTTTGGATACCATGGTACATAGATAATGAGATTGCAAGGTGTAATGTTATTTAGAGTCATTAAGAAGTGGAATTACCGACAAGGCTTATCAAGATCTGTTGAACCGCATAGGCAGAGAAATCTTGAAGAAGTGATAACATACTTGCAGTGAAGCTCTTAGAACTTGTAATAATCCAGAAATTATCTGTTCTTCTTGCACAAGTCTGACATTCATTTTTCAGCTGCACATTTTCTGCCTACAGTGAAGAAAACCACATTGCATAGTATTATCATCATACACAATGCAAGTAGGCATAGTTACATATAGATAGATAACTTAAGGGCAAGAGGGAGGCGGGAATAATGGATAAGCTACAAAATTCCATAAATATATTTAAGCGAAAGAGTCTGAAATGAGGCTGTTTGAATTCCTTCTTTTCAGATGTCAGTGAGTTGGAAGATCATAGCAATTGCTCTCTTTAGACACACTCGAGAAGGTAATCAATAGAGAAGAGAGAGTAATAATGCAATTTAATTTAATATAAATAGATGAGGATAATAAATCTCTCTCTAAACTAAGAGATAAGTCCTTTCCCATGATGTTTCATTCTATGCTTCTAAAACAGCATGTGTGTCAGTCTCTGATGAGATATGAAAAGTGTAAAACCAAGCTACAGAGGTATGCGTAGAATTACATGTGAAATGCTATAACTAAGCAAGAGGTCATGCAAGACAAGGATAAATTTTTCCCGTTGACATTTTATAGATGTTCTTTTACCTTTGCAGAAACTGAACTGCACTACAAGCTTCACACAGCAACCAACATACCTGAATCTGTGACATCTTAGAACGATACGTTCTGGAGCATCTGTAGCAAACTGGGAAGAGACGAGGACGTTGTTGTAATTCCAAGTGACTGGAAACAGCCTAGATCAAAGTACTTGTGTCAGCATGTAAATAATTACATACTCTGGCTTAGTCCAAAGCCTGTTGTCTTCACTGGAGGACTCTTGTTGGATCACATGTTCTGTGAGTATCAACACAATTTCTAAATTCCTGTCCCAACATATCAAACACAAGTAACGTTTTCTGGGCATGGTCCCTATTAATTACACTGAAGTTCTGGTCAGGAATAAACAAAAAAGGAATCATTTTAGTGCAATGCAGAAAAATCTGCACCTATTGCTTGGGGGATAGGAAAAAGGAAACAAAGTGTATCTTCAGTAGCCACAGGTTCCAAAATCCCAAAGTCGTAAGTAACAAAAAATGTTTATATATGTATTACATTTCAGATCTGTGCTTACACCAGAGGCAAGTGAAGCCAACTCCAATATGTATCAGAAGTTTGCAGGTATAGGAAGGTATAGTAATCTCTAAAAAGAGATTACTCTAGGGCAGGCTAAGGAAGCAAAGAAGCCACACTTCAACTGCACTATCTACAATGTAAATAATTCCAATACAAAAGGATCATTCAGGGATGAAGAAAGTACAAGAGACAGCTGCGGCATAATACAGGAACATTATGTTGTTGTTTTAGAAGGTTTTAGGAAATAAGAAATTAAAATTCTACTCCAAAGAGATGCCAGGCCGTCCTGGAGTCCAACACATCCAGATACCCTACAAGATCAGCAAAGCTTTGCACACCCCTGCCTGCTGCAGATGGTACAAAAAATCAGTGTCCAGGGAAGTGAGGTGGCTGTTGTTCCCAAAGAGCAAGAAGACTCTCTGAATTGATGTTTGTCCACAAAAATATCTCTCAACACAAGATCAGCTGGACCCCAGGCTGACCAATAATTTCAGGATGGCAGTATGTAAGGGCATGTTGTGCTGGAGAGAAGAGTTGATCAATGTTTCATTATACTCTGGCACTCGATATCGGATGCTGTGGGATACTCCTAGCTGCACGCTTGAGAGTGTGGTGCTTTTTGCCACAACACAAAATTCTCAGTAAAAAGCCAAGAGGAAAGAGGGTCCATGGGTAACCTACTGGTCTGTCAATGATTCTTGTCTCTGACATCTTCTCTGAGCCCTGTTGCTGTTTCAACTGTGCTAACAGTTGCTTTGTGGCAAACCAACCCCCTAAAAACACACAGTGACAAATCCTGGTCCTAGTTTTGCCCTCCAGCTCTGTCTTGTGGATGAGGCAATGGAAGGAGTCACAGAATGGTTTGGGTTGGAAGGGACCTTTAAATGTCATCTAGTCCAACCCCCCTGCCGTGGGCAGGGACATCTTCAACCAGATCAGGTTGCTCAGAGCCCCGTCCAACCTGACCTGGAATGTTTCCAGGGATGGGGCATCCACCACCTCTCTGGGCAACCTGTGCCAGTGCTTCACCACCCTCAGCGTAAAACATTTCTTCCTTA
>NW_008824034.1:2294670-2305457 GCF_000699105.1 Pygoscelis adeliae | reverse complement strand
GCCCTGCTAAAAAGTTTGCCGCCATCTTTTTTATAAGCCCCCTTTAAGTATTGAAAGGCCGCAGTAAGGTCTCCCTGAAGCCTTCTCTTCTCCAGGCTGAACAACCCCAACTCTCTCAGCCTTTCTTCATAGCAGAGGTGTTCCATCCCCCTGATCATTTTCATGGCCCTCTTCTGGACCCGCTCCAACAGGTCCACGTCTTTCTTATGCTGAGGGCTCCAGAGCTGGACGCAGTACTGCAGGTGGGGTCTCAGCAGAGCAGAGTCGAGGGGCAGAATCCCCTCCCTCGACCTGCTGGCCACGCTGCTTTGTATGCAGCCCAGGATACGGTTGGCCTTCTGGGCTGTGAGCGCACATTGCTGGCTCATGTCCAGCTTTTCATCCACCAGTACCCCCAAGTCCTTCTGGGCAGGGCTGCTCTCAATCCCTTCATCCCCCAGCCTGTATTGATACCAGGGGTTGCCCCGACCCAGGTGCAGGACCCTGCACTTGGCCTTTTTGAACCTCATGCCATGGAAATGCCATGACTGATCCTCTTGTTTTGCTTCCGATGGGATCAAGACACAAGCTATAGGAAAAGTAAACCGAGGCAGTAAAAAATGACCATCTTTCGTATCTTCTTTGCCTTGAACACACAGGAATTAGGTTCTAGGTTCAGCCTTAATCTCAGGTCCCCTAGAATTTTTGTAGCTTTTCCTCCAAAGCTCTCCAAGAGACCTGGCTGAGCAGCAGGCTGAGAGGAGTTTCTGACAATGCACACGGGAAATGGGCACAGGAAAAAACAGCCAAAATAGCTCTAGTGAGTTTTACAAACATCTCTGAGACTATGACCATCCCAGGAGAATCTTAATTCACCCAAGAGCAGAGAGAATCCTAATTCCCAGATGAGATGATGTAGTGATAATTCACTGATATCTTGATCATCTTCTCTCTAGGATTTCCCCTCACGGAAACATCTTGGGCCACATGTTAAACACTTCTCTGCGCCTTTCTAGTAAAGTGTCTTGTTCTGACCTGAAACCAGTGCTGCAGGATTGCTACTGGATCAGACAGTCTAGCTTTGTTTTGCCTGACTTTTGTCTAGCCTCACATCCACGGGTCATAAGGATAACACAGAGATGAGGAGAACCTGGACCCATGGCTGATGGTGCAGGGGACAGCATGCAAACCAGCTGTCTCTTCCACAGCTGGGTTAGCTATGCAGTGCGGGCTTATTTTAGCAAGCCAGAGAAACATATGGCGTGCAATCCTCCATAAACTGGTGCCAGTTTCCTGCAGGTAGGGCACAAGTTCTTTTCTCATAGTCACTTCTCTGGCCATCACTGCATTTGGAGGACATTTCCCTCATTCCCTTAAGGCATTGGCACTGATGGAAAGTGTTTATAATCCTCCTCGCCAATCTTCCATTATTATCCCACAGCTTATTAGAAATTTCATTGTCCAGGACAAAACAGGAACCCACTTGAAACAGCAGCTCCCAGCCACGTTGGTAGGAGAGCAAAATGATGGATAGTTAGTCAGGGGACTAGACGGTCCACCAAGGGAACCAGCACACAAGCACTGGTTTGTAAAGCACTGCCAAACTATGGAGGGCAATGAAATAGGCAAAGTGAGGCCTTGCACAAAGAAAAACCGCATTGTTCAGCATCCTGTCCCACAGAGCTACTTCCCACTACTTAGTACAAGGTCAGTTTCCCTCAGCTGCGTGCCGAAACACAATTGGAGTGCCAGACTACTCAGACTTCATTATTCCTGTCCTTTCCACTCCTCCTTGCTTGACAAATCTACTTCACTTTCAGTAAACAGAAGTGTTTGCACACCATGGCACTACCTAAATTCTCGCTGTAGACATAACCCACGGCCTGCAGTGGCAAAAGGTCTGAACCCTAGGAGGAAGGAAGGCATAGTTCCTAATTCCAGGCTCTACATCAGTCCAGCTCTCTGCCTAGAATCCTCACCTGAAAGGATAGATAATGCATCTGCCATACACCTGAGGGAGACTGCAAGATTTGATGTCTGACAAGACAAAAGGCAGTTCGCAGCACGAAGCGCTGTTTCAAAAGCATGCAGTGCATGTCTCATCAGATTACCTTTTGCAGCTGCCTCGCAGACAGCCAACTCAGTGCCAACAGTGGCAAACTGCAAGTTAAGAGAATTGCAATAGAGCACTAGATTGCATTCTACTGTACCTTGGTCATAGCCAAGGACTCTCTTAGCAGAGTTCCTTAGGCTAAAGGGCCCAAATTTCTGATGACAGAAGGAAAACAAGCCTGCTAACTAGAACTGAGGGCAACCACCTTTCACTGGGGTCCCCAAATCCATCCCAAGTGTTCAAAACAAAAGGAAACCGTTCACTAATTTGTGTTAATTTAACACTGTCAGGGGACAGCAACTCTTCTGCCATCTTGTTCTCCAGGGATACCTTGCTGTTTTGCCTACAGGAAGAGAGAAATACCTTCTATGGGCAAGTTCAGCTACAGAAATGTTTCAGAGAAGCTGCTCTCCATGGGACAGGAGCAGTTGCTCAGTGGAGCAAACAAGGACTAAAACAGATTTCTGTTTTGTTCTAACTGTCAGTGGGGAGGCACCAATTTAAAAACTCAGGTTTCTTTCTGATATGAATTTAGGGCTCTGATTCACAAGCACTTTCAGGCTGAGTTGTGGCAGCTGAAGAGGTCAGATATAAACCAGCAGGAAAGGTTATCTCTTCAGCTGTTGCAGCCAGTTCCGCACAGATTGTGAATTGGAGGCTTTGGCCACCACAGCTCCTAGTGTAGCATGTTCACAGGCTGGAATCAGTGGTGGTTTAAGTTACAAAACAGAGCTGTGAGCTGTGAGGGCTCAGGAACTGAACCACTGCCTGCTCTGCTACAAGTGATGCAGTCTCTGCAGAGGAGCAAGGCCTGGCTGGAAGTCTTACCTCACACCAATTGGCACTAATTGCTAGGGTCACGCGTCCTCAGCATCCTGGATTCCTGCAGCAAGTCAAAAGGATGCTGAGACCTTGACTGCTCAGTCACCTTTGAAAATACATTCCAGTGTCCTGGAATGCACAGAGATTTTTGAAAATGGATTTGATACACATGCAAAGCCTCTTGTGCTATCTACAGCCAGGTGCTTCTGGGATTCAGAAGTTATTTCCTACCCTTTGTGTCTGTTTGGCTGGATGCCCAATGGGTTCACTCTCAGTCTGAGGTGTCACCTCTCTAAGAGCTATTCATATGGTCCTGTTAAGTTTTATGTAAGATTCACACCTGGATCCTACTAGACCACTTATTTTTGCCTTTTTCCTCCTTGGACTCTCTGTAGAAACCAGATACAACATAGTGTTCATACAGACCGAGTAACAAGTTGTTTAGATAGGGAAGGAAACAGAAGTTCCCTTCTTGCCCTCTATCCATTTACTCTTGTTTTTTCTAAGCTACTATCAATATTTGATGTCTGAAACAAGTTAATTTCAGCTGCTTTCCTGGGATGCTGCAGAAAACAGTAACAAAGTTTTTGGAGATGACTAAAGCTCCTGCAATCACAAACAGCAGGTGGGCAGCAGCAGCAATGATTTTTTTAATGCTGCCAAAATGCAAGTCTACATGCGGAGCACCAAAAGCTCTGGAGGCACATGGGCTCTACGGCTGAAAAGGGGTTGGCACGCAGAGGTCCCGTCTGTCGCACGCGGCAGCGGCGGCGCGGCCAGCGGGCGACACCCCAGGGCTGCACTGGCGGCCGCAGGGGCAGGAGAACAGAGCTGGTGTCGCACAGGCTGCGCTTCCCAGAGCTAGCAACGTGCCTTATCAAAAGCAACGGTGGGAGCTTGGGCTTTCTGAGGTCTCCATCGCCTGTCTGCTGTCACCATGAAGCTGAGAGCAGCGCCGGGTTAATTCACGGGGAAATCCGCAACAAGCTTTCATTATCTATCGAAGCCCCGGTACTAACTTAAGATCTCACAGCTCACTAATACTGGCATGGCATTAGCGAGCTACAGAAAGCAATCACTTGTGAGCACAGAGCATGTTTTACAGAGAATCCCACTCCATCTCTCCAGCCAGCATGACTCTTGCCCTCTCACTCCACAGTGCCTCCTTATCTCCCTCCTTCTCACAATTTCTCTGAGCACTACATGTTATGGGAAGAAAAGTTGCCCAGCCTGGAAGTTAAAACAATTAAGAACTTCAATTGCCCCATGATATTAAAAAGGTGGACTCTGATTTATTGCAACCCGTTCTCTGTCAGGCCAACAAATGACCTGACTCATCAAGGACCTATTCAGGCCAACAATATTTAACAATATTTCTCCCATTCCTTTCCCTTCTCCCATTACAGGAGACTTGGAGAGGGCTCTGCACTTTTGTGGCTGTTTGACAACTGTAGATAGCTGATCTGTGGCCATTACCTTGGAAGTAAGAGTTCCCAAGCCTTTGTGCACCTTAAGGTTTAGCCTGCACCAAGTTTGTGGTATTCAGGCTGTTAAATTCAGTCAGCTGAATTCAGCTGATCTCTCCCTTTACCGATGAACAAAAACATCCCCATATTCAACATTTTCAATAAATGCAATGGAATTCTCTAAGTTCAATTCCCCTTTCTATGCACTTTCACTGTCTCAGACACAGTGTTGGTCTCAAACAGCCACAGGCAGCGTTACTGATATATCAGAGATCTGTTGTGTCTCTAGTAAACTTCTTGGGGCTTCCCTAAAACAGGAATCCTGCCCCAGACAAACCTGATGAAGTTCTCCAGACCAGGACAACTACTATCAAGCCCAGGAGAATCACAGTGTAACAAGACTGGGCAGAGCAGGACAAGGGCCAAGAGGAATGAAGGGCTTCAGGCAATTGTGGGCAGCTGCCCAAGCAAGAGGGAGAGGGGCTGTGGAGCCTGGGGAAGGAAGAAACCCTGCTTAAGTCCACATGGAGCTCTCATCTGGAGGTGAAAGGTGTCCCGTTCGCCCCATGGAACAGGACTAACGCGCTGTCAGACCCAGGGGACAAAGGAGCTTTACAACACTGTGGTTGTGCTTGTTTAGCTGAAGATAGAGAGGTGCTGGCACTACCCACAGCACACAGGCCTAATCATGTGTCCTGGTTTCAGCAGGGATAGAGTTAATTTCCTTCCTAGTAGCTGGAACAGTGCTGTGTTTTGGATTTAGCACGAGAATAATGTTGATAACACACCGATGTTTTAGTTGTTGCTGAGCAGTGCTTACACTAGTCAAGGACTTTTCAGCTTCCCATGCTTTACCGACTGAGAAGGCTGGAGGTGCACAAGAAGCCGGGAGGGGGCACAGCCAGGACAGCTGACCCCAACTGGCCAAAGGGACATCCCATACCATGGGACGTCATGCTCAGTACATAAACTGGGGGAAAGCTGGTGTGCTGCTCGGGGACTGGCTGGGCATCGGTCGGCAGGTGGTGAGCAATTGCACTGTGCATCACTTGCTTTGTGTATCACTTGCTTTGTGTATTATTATTATTATTATTGTTATTATTATTTTATTTCAATTATTAAACTGTTTTTATCTCAACCCATGAGTTTTTCTCACTTCTACTCTTCCAATTCTCTCCCCCATCCCACCGGGGCCGGGGGGAGTGAGTGAGCGGCTGTGTGGTGCTCAGTTGCCGACTGAGGTTAAACCACGACATCATGGCAAGGCGGCAGGAGGGAAGGCAAAGGAAGCTGGAATGCAGGCTGAGTTTGAACCGGGTTAGCTCAAAGCCTGTAACTATGTTAAGGAAAAGCCACACTGAAAATTCAGCTGCATCCCTAAAATAAAAGATAAGAACTGCTGGAGTCTAACTCCAATTGCTGAACTTCAAAGCAAGGGGATTTCCATCTTGTTTTAAGTGAAAAGTTCAATAGGCTCAATCCAGCCACTTCCATAAACCAAGCAGTGGCTTAACCCATCTCAGAGTGATGGATAAAGCTGGCTTCTAATAGATCGTTGTCCACAGATCAACTGCCTCCAATCCTTGAACCCACAGTAAATGCTTAATGCTGCATTGGAGCCCACAACCAAAGAAATTCAGACAGTAAATCAAAAGGAGAAAATTTAAGCACATCTTCTATTTTTATCAGCCAGAGGTTCAGCAAAATTTCTTCAGTGACATTTAAAAGGGACATCTTTGTCTTCCCATCAGGGGCTGCATAAATGTGCAAAAGCAGGTAATTCCCTGGGCACAGAAGTAGCAGTAAATGCCTGGCTCCCTTTAGGGTCTGTACACTATATCTGCAAGGCAAGGACCAGCCCTACCCTTGGCCTGGCTCATGCCCTGTGCACATCTCCCAAGGAGGCATCAGGGAACTAGGAAAACCCACTGGTGAGACACACCCCATTTTCAGGGACTTCTTCCTGGAGGAAGAAGCTTTCCTTCTCCTGTACTATATATCCTGGGCAGGGCTGGCCTGTCAGGAAGTATTTTGACTTTGGGGCGGGTAGGTTTATGCCACGTATATCTCAGTGGTCACTCAGCTGGCAAAGGATGGCAGACCCCTAGCTACAAATCTCTGTAATGCATCTGGACTCAAGACACAATGCTCAACAGAGGCAGGCTGGCTAGCGGATCGACTCCACTCCACGCACCTGGGGTGCAAGATGGGCATGCGCAGGTGGGTTTCAGCCAGAAGCAAGTCATCTCTCCCAGGACATTCACTGTAACACTTACGTGTGCAGAGGTTGTTCCAGCTCTCCGCCACTCCGTCCCTCCACCTCCTGGACCTCCCTTGCACCCAAAGCACAACTAATCTGCTCGATGTCACTGAGTCGATAGGACTGGGCAGCTGAGCACATGTTGCTGCTACCATCTCACAGCCCTTTGTGGGAATCTGTCAGCATCAGTACAATCAGGTTTGGGGAATCACTATTTGCGTGCTGGCTTGCTTCCCTCCCAAACATCATTCCAATTCAGAGGAGTGGCTATGATTTTGATGGGGGATATAGTTGGATTCTCTCTTAAAATGCCTTTCTGTGCAGGAATTAATTCACCTTACCAGTCTTGCAGAATAAAGTAGCCTCTGCAACTCTTGCACCCATCTTATCAGTTGGCTCAAATAAAGAAAGTAAGCTTTGAGAACTTAAGCCCTTAATCATGGGGAACCCAAATGGCTTTTCAGGAAAATTCATTTTCTTGTCTATTTCGACAGAAAGTCTTCACATAACTGAAGTGACACATCTGTTTGATGGATGCTGCCACTCAGCCTTTTCACACCGAAGATTGATGGCTCCTAGAAATAGGTAAATATCATTCCCCTAAGAATTGGGATCCCAGCTTCAACGGAATAAAGAGACCTTTCCTGCATCTACTAACCGCTGAAGCATTTCCTGGGCACAACAGGCTCCTTTAGTGCCAAAGAGAGAAGGTCACTGCACAAAGAGAATCTCAGAGCAGCAGTGGGTACTAGCAGTAGCCAGCTTTGCTCACGGAGGTAAAATGACACCTCCTAGAGAGAATCTCTTTAATTCCCCCAGGTCTAGGATGAGTTTTAATTCAGAAGATTGGAGCAATGTTTATAAAACTATCACAGCACTGAAATTAACAGGGCTGCTCCTACACGCAGCAGATTTGCAGAATCAGAACCATGTTCAGTGTCTTATTTGGAGAGAGTCCTGAAAGGGGCAGGTTGTTTTTCATAGTGCCTGTCTCTCTGTTGTTATCTGCCCCTCATGTCTCAGCACTACTTCTGCATTCATCAGCAAGGCCAGTTAAAAATCGCCTGAACTGCCATTTGACCAAGTGCTTATCTGCACAACTGCACAACCCATACCATCAGTTAGGGAAAAACAATTTCCCCTGGCTACTAGAGACAGGCTAATTACCTAATCTGACAGGTTATTAATTGTTCGAGTCAACAAAAAGTATAATGGATGCTGATAAGCACAAGCTGCGTGGACATTTGGCACGTACAACCCAGCTAGAAATCACTGCTGTGAAAAGCTGCCACTGGCCACAGGACTAAATTGTCTGATCTCTCAGGGTTTCATTTAACAGGTCTATCAACATGATAAAGAGACAAACTAGCAAGTTTAGTCCATTAATGAGGACTGTGAAACAGCCTAACAGGATAAAAGTTATTTATGTTGCAGGTTAACGTAAAAATAAATCTCTGCTTCATTTCTTTATAATTACAACACCCTCCCCTTTTACAGGGTACACCCACCCACCCCACCCCACCTGCTTTTGGGGGATAAAAATCATGTTATTGGCTGTACTAGGAAGGAGAGCAGTACACATAAGGGTTCACGAGGAAATGGGCAGCAAGAGTCAAGACAGAGCCGTTTTTAAAGCACTGTCAGCCATAACTCCCATAACTCACCACAAGTGCTGCACTATTTCATGGGTCTGTTTTAAAGACCCAATTACTAGACTCACATGATCCCATCAAAGTCTCAGGTTTTCATTTTAAAAAGGAAAAAAAGACATATCCCTTGCAGTTACTGAGAGCAGTGCACATCTGTGTATCCAGAACAGCTCCAAGCCAGAAAGCATACAAGAAGGAATTCATGCTATCAGTTATTTCTTCTAATCTCAGGGTTTTCTGGGCCAGTCTTGTAACCGTTTGGCACCTTTCTCCTGAGGTATAAATGCCTGGAGCTAGCAGCATAGAGGCCATTTAAGGATGAAAAGAAAGAAACAGATTTGTCCCACAGGCTTCAACTTCTAGTTAGCACATTCCAACACTGACAGTCGCTGGAACAACTGCACCACAACAGCAAAGAGCAGCTCACACCTCCAGCACCCATGAGACAGGTTTTTCACAGATAACGATTTAACTTTAATCTGGTTCATTGGTTTTTTTTTTTTTTTAAGTAGAACATTTTTCATTGTGTTTTGTTGCTCCAATTCCCTGTGAGATCTTTCATGCACCGCTTCTGCATGTAGTCTACATCTCAGCGTAAGCATCCATCCTCTATTGCTCATGCAGTGAAACGGCTTAAGGGGGCTACTTGAGCAATCAATACTCCGGTAGACCTTATGTATGTTTTGAGATATGTCCCATCATTAAGCAAAACTTTACACTGGTGAACTATTTATCTCTGTAGCTCTGCAGATCCCCAGCAACATGACAGCAACACCTTGGAAAAATATGAGAGAAGACACCTACCCACTTAAGTTCACCCTGGATAATGTGTTTGACTGACACGTAACATGAAGATATTTCAGTTCAGGATGTTCCACATTTACAACAGCTTGTAATCCCTCAATGGCTCACTCAATGCTTGCATCACTTAGAGCACTTTATCTGGATTAGAAGCTGGGCTTCGGACTAAAGCAACTATTGATTTCCTTGGATTTTTTTTTTTTTTTTAATGCCAGCAGTAAAACTACAGATATCTACATACTCATTCTGCAACAAACTCCAATTCTTTAAACCACAGCAAAGGGAAATGCAAACCAATTTTGGTTGGAACTGCCAAGAGAACCACATCAAAATCAGTGTTTCATTAATGTTGAAATCTTCCACCACTTTCTCAAAAATCACGATACATCTAGCTAACACCAATGGTTCATAGTGTCCACAAGACTATTGGTGATATTGGAGGTTGCAGACATTAAATGGATATAATTACGGCCAACAGAGAGGGCAAGTCATGACATAACCTGCAGGATGTTGTTAGCCTAGGATACTACTGTTTAGGCAGTGGCAAAAGGCGGCTTCCCTGTTCTAACACCAGGCGAAACAAGATGCCTCCCTCAAAACGCTCCATAGGAAGTTTGGAACTCAGAAGGCTTAAGGAAAACAGCCCACTGCTGCCAAGCAGGTCCATCTGGCCAAAATACTTCCCCAACAGGCAGCTGTTCTGCTTGAAACAAGTTTTCACACCCTGGACCACACATTTGAACACTGCAACGGAGGCAGCTGACATTAAGGCAATTCAAAGAGGGTCTTCTCCTACCAAACAGGGATGCAGATTTTTTTAAATTAGGTAAATAAATTAGGCAGTAATACCATCGTTGCTTGACACTTAAACTATCATTGGGCCAAAAAGGCAGCAATTCTATTGCATTGGGTTCTGTATAAATGAGCTAGAGCTCTCTCTCTTTTGTTACAACTGGGTAACACAAGTCATCAGCTGTAACCACCACATAACTGCATAACATAACATGCATGGTTCTGTATAAATGAGCTAGAGCTCTCTCTCTTTTGTTACAACTGGGTAACACAAGTCATCAGCTGTAACCACCACATAACTGCATAACATAACATGCATAAGAACATCAGGTTCAAGACCATCTAAGGCACCTGAAGGTGCACAAGTCCATGGGACCCGATGAGATCCATCCGCGGGTCCTGAAGGAACTGGCGGATGAAGTTGCTAAGCCACTATCCATCGTATTTGAGAAGTCATGGCAGTCCGGTCAAGTCCCCACTGACTGGCAAAGGGGAAACATAACCCCCATTTTTAGAAAGGGAAAAAAGGAAGACCCGGGGAACTACAGGCCAGTCAGTCTCACCTCTGTGCCTGGGAAGATCTGGGAAGCTATGCTAAGGCACATGGAGGACAGGGAGGTGATTCAAGACAGCCAGCATGGCTTCACCAAGGGCAAGTCCTGCCTAACTAACCTAGTGGCCTTCTACAATGGAGTGACTACATCAGTGGACATGGGAAGGGCTACAGATGTCATCTATCTGGACCTCTGTAAGGCCTTTGACACAGCCCCCCACAACATCCTTCTCTCTCAACTGGAGAGGTATGGATTTGATGAGTGGACTGTCCGGTGGGTGAGGAATTGGTTAGGTGGTCGCATCCAGAGGGTAGTGGTCAACGGCTCAATGTCCAGATGGAGGTTGGTGAC
>NW_008824034.1:2287238-2294346 GCF_000699105.1 Pygoscelis adeliae | reverse complement strand
GAGACCCCACCTGGAGTACTGCGTCCAGCTCTGGAGCCCTCAGCATAAGAAAGACATGGACCTGTTGGAGCGGGTCCAGAAGAGGGCCATGAAAATGATCAGGGGGATGGAACACCTCTCCTATGAAGAAAGGCTGAGAGAGTTGGGGTTGTTCAGCCTGGAGAAGAGAAGGCTTCAGGGAGACCTTATTGTGGCCTTTCAATACTTAAAGGGGGCTTATAAAAAAGATGGCGGCAAACTTTTTAGCAGGGCCTGAAGTGATAGGACAAGTGGTAATGGTTTTAAACTAAAAGAGGGGAGATTTAGACTAGATCTAAGGAAGAAATGTTTTACGCTGAGGGTGGTGAAGCACTGGCACAGGTTGCCCAGAGAGGTGGTGGCTGCCCCATCCCTGGAAACATTCCAGGTCAGGTTGGACGGGGCTCTGAGCAACCTGATCTAGTGGAAGATGTCCCTGCCCATGGCAAGGGGGTTGGACTAGATGACCTTTAGAGGTCCCTTCCAACACAAACTATTCTATGATTCTATGATAACTGCTCACTTGTCTGACGTTCCTCACTTGCCTCTCAGTATCTTCAAGATTAGGCTTTGTACCAGTTCATTACTGCAGAGCATCTGGGGTCCTGGAGGCTCTGGACACTCCCACATGTATGCATGCATGCAATAACGCTACAGCCCTTTGCAAAGACATGAACGTTACTATGCACTGCCAGTGAAGTCCCCTTCAAACCAGGCTCCTGGCCCCACAGGTAACATTGCATACTGCTCCACTCTAAAGAAAAAAAAAAAGTCAATTCTTCTGTAAGTACATAAACATTTCCAGCAAAAAAAAGCATTATCAAAAATGGTATTATGAAGTCCAAGAAAACACAGCATCTCTACACAGCATATAGTAACCTGCAGTAATCTGGGGTCTTGTTCTCTATTGCTATTCCTTTTCTCATTTCTGGAGTAATAATGCACATAATTTCCACCTATGGGATAAGGATCTTCGAACTTCTATCTAAATGTTTTGTACACTCTAAGGTCAAGAAAGCTAACAGGGCACAAAATGAATGCATTTTCTGTTATTGGATTACAAACCTGCAGAAGACTCAAGAACATATAAAGAAAAAATACACCAAGTGGCATGAAGATCTGCAGGAGGTGGCATAAAAACTTTAACCAGTATTAGGCAAATAGCTCATAGCTGTTCTTTCACGTGCATATGTAAAAATCAATCAACAGAGCATATATGTAACTGTATTTCACCATTCTGCGTTCCCTGACTGAAAGCTACAACACAGTATAGCACTTAGCCTTGCTTTAAAAAAGCTATTTGCTTCAGGGATGCGTTCAGATCTCAGAAAACCTTTTACTTTCAAGCCATTTGAGGTACTGTCAAAACTCTCATTTAATTCTGTCGCAAGATGCTAAGGAAAACATAGACACTCAGCTTCCCTCAGTGTTACGGGCCGGTTTTCCCCAAACTTTTTTCACATTTCTACATCTACCACAAGAGGGAGCAAAGAGTTCACCTTCCTTAAATTCTCCGTTCCAAAGAAGAGGCGTAAACAAGCAGCTCGATGTCGTCACTACCTATGACCAAGTCCAGGCTAGGAGCTTACAATGCTTTTATACAGCACACAGGTCCTCAGACAATTAAAAGGGCCAGTTTTTTGCTTTGAGAAAGGTGTTGCCTCACATCCGCACTGTGCAGAGCTCTCTTCAAAACCAGCAGATGCTGCAGAGCTCACCTGAGGAACAGACACACAGAGTGATGCCACAGGCTGGTAAAATCAGGACAAACCTGATGGACAGAAACCTGCAGCTTCATCACAGCAGCATGAATAGGATGTTTGCAAGAAACTGATAAGAATTTCTAACCATATCGGATATGCATGTGGGGGCAGGGGACAGATGAGGAAAACTACACCCTTCTAACTGCACGTACTGCTCGTAACTGGTGATACGGTGATTTCCCATTAAAACACCATCAGAAAATAGCCCCTAAAAAAAAAATCCCCCTAATCCTCTTCTTCTGCAGCATACATGACCACAAAGAGGGAAACAAGCTCTTTGTACAGGAGGGTCTCCCTGGTCATTCCTTCCTTCTCCTCCCACCCCTACCAACCTCCCCCACAATCATCAAAACTCTTTTTAGGTTCTACTGTTATGAAACTGAATAATTATAATGATTAGAAATTAATCTTAAATCCAGGCAGTTACAGGTTGCTGCTGAAATATTATGACACCACTGTTAAAAGCAACAGCTAATATCCCATTCCAGCAGAGCAATCAAGCAGGTGCTTAAGCCCATTGACTTCCAATCTATAGCAGTTCTAACTACACCATTGTTACCACTGGTATCCAACAGACCAAGTTCAATATCCTTACACATTGCTGGATAAAGATGGACTAAATCCAGATGCAGATTTTCTAGGAGGAGGAGGAGGAGAGGGGAACTGAACTGAGTCCTCTGCTTCTCACTTACTTTCCTCTTGGGTAAGGTTACTTGGCTGTAGCTATCCAACTCTTTGCTCAGGTCCAGGCTGCATTTGTGCCATCAATCACAATTAGTTTCCAACATGCGGATGAGGGGTTTGCTCAGCTCAGGTCTTAGCCACTTAGGTGTTTCCTTTTGATAATTCACTCTATTCCACTTCCACAAAGCTAATTACAGAGTAATTTTATACAGCCTTTGCTGGTCAGAACTGGTTCATAAAATAAAGAAGCCAAGTGACTAATAACTGCCAGTATCTCTTCCATGCTTTCAATCTGTGGAACCAAGTCACAGATTCCTCACAATTTAAAACAACAAACAGGTGCCCTTTTGTTTCTCATATCCCTGTGGAGTCCTGAGAGGTCGGCTTGGCTGCAGACCACAGTTACTCCCCTTCGATATTGACAGCAGCTGTCACAAACACCATCAGTGGCAGACTCCAGGTGCTTGCTGTTACCAAGTGTGCTACAGTTCAGAATGACACATTTTCAGCTGAACGCAGATCAGGCCTGATTCCCCTTGCACTTGCACCATTCTGAATCAGAAGCAGAACTGCTGCGGTCAGAAAGGTGTGCAATAACCTCCCTGCACCCAGTCAGACTCCTACCTCAATAAACCCAGCAGAGGGAGTTCCCAAATCACCCTGTTACCAAATGCGGGGCTCTCCGATCCTTAAAAAGACAAGAACAAGTCAGAGAAGCAACCCACAAAACAGTGCAGGAACCTCGCTACAGCTACATCTGTTTTCTAGTAAACTGCTCAGCTATTAAGGAATAGCCGTGAGCACACAAGCACACTAAAAGAAATGTACTACTACAGACTTTTGCCTATTGATAGGCTGCTTCGCTTACAATTTTGTCAGGAGAACAGATACAGACGCTATGGATTTCTACATTTATGCCTACTATAAATTTTTTTGTGTATTAAAGTGGGTGCATTAAAGGGATAGTCTGATAGTTCAGTCAATAAGGCTGAACATGGGGAATCACTTGATATACACAGAACAGCCCACCACCTTTCCTACGTGATTCCATCTCTCCATGCCTCAGCTCCCCATGTAAAATGATGGCAGCAGCAAAAAGTGTTACAAAGAAATAGGATGAAGCAGCAATCACTTACTCCAGTTGTGGAAGAGTGAGACAGAGATAACACAGAGATTGTAGCAGAGCCTCCCTTGCACATTACTAGGCAGTTCACGCGCTCTGAAATTTAATGACTTTGGTCCCTGCCTGTAAACACTGAAGTGAGTTGGAACTAGTCATAGTACCTGCAGTGTTGAGGAAGAACTGGGTATCTCTGTATCTGCATAAAGGAACCCGGGAGGACCTCAGACAACACTGAAGAACACATCTGGTAAAGACTCATTTCTAAAGTAGTCATGATAATTAACTCCCATACAGAAAAAAAAGTAATAAGAAACAGATCTTTCAGTGCTCATTTTGAAGCAAACTCAAATTTATATTTAGGGCTTAAAAAGGTAAAATGCTAAGTGTATATTTCATGGGTACAACCCATTTTACAATCATAAATGGGTAAACATCAACTATGAAGTATTTTAACCACACTTAGCTTTCCCAGAGATAATTTGTTAGCAAAGCCCAATACCTAGGAAAGACAGTATGACTATTCCAATTTTACATATGAATAAATGAGGCACAAAGATATGGTGTTTTGTCCTGGTGGGCCAGCAGAGGAACCAGGAACGTGGCCTTCCAAGTCTAATTCAACATTCTGTCCAGTTAGCCCCTATACAAAGTAATTTGGAAAAAAGGGAGTGCTTTTCGTTCTAGGAATGTGCAACCATGATAGAGGACTGACACCCCTCAGAAAGAGTCAAAAAGGAACCTTTAAACAGAGACACGAACTGGCTTGTTAATCTATTATCTGGCACTTTGTCTTAAGAATGCCAAAAAAAAAAAATTGAGTTGGTTTTATTTATCCTTGGACTTGTGGACCCCTAGGCTCTACCAGGTTTTTAAGTTTTTCTCCATAAATGCAAAGTCTAGAAACTTTTAGAAGTTAAAATACATTCTTTACCTTCCCGAAGAGACGAGAGCCTCATATAATTGTGACCCCAAAAGGGGTGGCTTCAGCAGACCCAGTAAATATTACAGTATCATAACAGCACTGACAGAGGTACCCATGCAGCAAAGAGCTCTTCACTTCTCACCTACAGGGTTTGGGAAGTAGTGCACTGGAGCAGCTGCTGAAAGAACACTTGGTGCAGTATGTTTAGGTTGTTCAAGGTCTCTCTCACAACACTTTATCATATAATTTCAACAGGAACCTCTTACAACCTCTCACATACCCGCCCTTCATGAACAATCTCCTTCAAGAACCAAATGCACAAAGGGAAGACTGAGACTCTCACTTTATTTGCCTGCATAACATAAAAGGCCTGCAGAGGGAGAAAAGAACAGATCTGAAATTAAGACTGCAAACAGATTTGGGTGGGGACACAACAAAGGGCAGCTGCTCCAGGCTAGTTGGCCAGAATGAGCAGGACAACAGCAGCGGTCACCACCACAACACGATGGCTTCTCCAGAGTCAGCCAGCAACACCGCAGTTCTCTCATTTGTTTTCCAACTAATATTTTATTGTGCTCTTGAATATGCAGCACAGAAAAGGAAGCTGATTTGCCATATATTGTGTACACATTTTTTTCCAAGCAGTCAGGTATGCCTAATCAGCAAAAAGCACTTACATTACTTTCAGAAGTTATTAACTGAAATGGGAAACCAGCATACTGTGATTCCATTACAAAAGAGTTACTGCACTCAAGTGCAGCTGGTATAATAAGTATCAATTGGCTTGAGAGAACCTAGCTATGCCAGCTAAGGCTCTCTCCCACAACAATCAGTCTTGCAGTTCCCCAGTATTTACAGGATTGCCACACATAACCTAGATTTAAACCCATAAAAAGAAGGAGAGGTGCTGATCTTCAAGTTCACCCCGATCTTCAGGCAGCTGTGTAAAACAGAAATACAATGAGATACCAATTGTATTAATAAGGATACAAAACAATCTGGAGAGGTACATTGGCATTAAAGATGTTCAGCACCTTTCAGGATCTGGTTCCTAGAACATCAACAAAAGTTGACTGAGAGCTCTCATCAGAATCACTTCTGCTTCATCCAAGTTCTGCAGTAAGTCTCTAGTAAGCCGTCATCTTCTTTCCTCAAGCCAATAAAGATCCATGCTGAGCTGTCAAACTAACTCCTTGGACTTTCTTCAAGAAGTTTTTCCTGTTAACCTCGTCACGTATTTTATCTCAGAACTTTCTTTCAATATAGACAGGCTTTGTTTTCTAAGCCTAAATATTAAACGTCATTAAAATATATTTATGTATTTAAAGCACTATAAAGAATGCTGACGCACATAACCAATGTACCCTTAAAACAAACCAAGAAACATTTCAAGCACAGCAAATACCAGTCCCTCTCATGCAGTTGCAACTCTGCTGTCATCCACAAACATACACATATGCTTCCTTTCATCTTTCAAACACTTGGTGGACAAGGTGAGCTTTATGATTCATCTGTCATATTTTACTTTGTATGGGAGCCAAAGAAAACCAAGAAACCAGTAGCAACGAGGTTGGTTAAACATGAAATGATGAAAATGCCATTTAGATCACACTCTCTTAGGGCATTTTTCAATGGCATTAGGCAGCAACTACGACACAGGTTGTCCAGCTCATAACAAGACACAATACAACTCCAAAATACCAAGTCAAAAGTCCAGTCAGCAGTGTAAGTGTGACTTGCCTGAGGACATCCAAAAAATACAGATGTGTGGTGGGTTGACCTTGGCTGGACACCAGGTGCCCACCAAGCTGCTCCATCACTCCCCCTCCTCAACTGGACAGGGGGAGAAAAATGTGATGAAAGGCTCGTGGGTCGAGATAAGGACAGGGAGATCACTCACCAGTTACCGTAACGGGTAAAACAGACTCGACTTGGGGAAATTAAATTTATTAGCAATCAAATCAGAGTAGGATAATAAGAAATAAAAACCAAATCTAAAACCACCTTTCCCCACCCCTCCCTTCATCCTGGGCTCAACTTCACTCCCAATTTCTCTACCTCCTCCCCCTGAGCGGTACGGGGGGATGAGGAACGGGGGTTGCAGTCAGTTCATCACGTTATCTCTGCTGCTCCTTCCTCCTCACACTCTTCCCCTGCTCCAGTGTGGGCTCCCTCCCACAGGAGACAGTCCTCCACAAACTTCTCAAATGTGGGCCCTTCCCACGGGCTGCAGTTCTTCATGAACTGCTCCAGTGTGGGTCCTTTCCATGGGGTGCAGTCCTTCAGGAATGGACTGCTCCAGCGTGGGTCCCCCATGGGGTCACAAGTCATGTCAGCAAACCTGTTCCAGCGTGGGCTCCTCTCCATGGGGTCACGGGTCCTGTCAGGAGCCTGCTCCAGCACGGGCTTCCCACGGAGTCACAGCGTCCTTTGGGTGCATCTACCTGCTCTGGCATGGGGTCCTCCATGGGCTGCAGGTGGATATCTGCTCCTCCATGGGCTGCAGGGGAATCTCTGCTCTGGTGGCTGGAGCACCTCCTCCCCCTCCTTCTTCACTGACCTTGGTGTCTGCAGAGTTGTTTCTCTCACATATTCTCA
>NW_008824034.1:2282063-2285988 GCF_000699105.1 Pygoscelis adeliae | reverse complement strand
TGCAGTCTTTCAGGAACAGGCGGCTCAGCGGGGGTCCCCCATGGGGTCCAGGTCCTGCCAGCAAACCTGCTCCAGCATGGGCTCCTCTGTCCACGGGTCCACAGGTCCTGCCAGGAGCCTGTTCCAGCACGGGCTTCCCACGGGGTCACAGCCTCCTTCAGGTGCATTCACCTGCTCTGGCATGGGGTCCTCCATGGGCTGCAGGTGGGTATCTGCTCCACCGTGGCCCTCCATGGGCTGCAGGGGGACAGCCTGCCTCACCATGCTCTTCACCACGGGCTGCAGGGGAATCTCTGCTCTGGCGCCTGGAGCACCTCCTCCCCCTCCTTCTTCACTGACCTTGGTGTCTGCAGAGTTGTGTCTCTCTCCTATTCTCACTCCTCTCATCCAGCTGCTGTTGTGCAGCAGTTTTTTCCCCTTCTTAAATACGTTATCCCAGAGGCGCTACCACCGTCGCTGATGGGCTCGGCCTTGGCCAGCAGTGGGTCCATCTTGGAGCTGGCTGGCATCAGCTCTAGCAGACATAGGGGAAGCTTCTGGCATCTTCTCACAGAAGCCAGCCCTGCACCCCCCCGCTACCAAAACCTCGCCACGCAAACCCAATACAAGATGAAACAAAGACTACACTGTATCCTAGAAATAATGGTTATAATATATTCATCCTTGAAAATTTCCAGGTATAACATTATTCACTTAATCATAAAATAGGAAGTGCTAGAAAACTGCCTACTAACAGAACAAAGCATTTTGGAGTGATGCGCAAAAACACAAAACAGGACTGACCTTCTCATCCAGCCATTTTTTTATTTAAAAAAAAATCTATTTTTACCTCAGTTTCAAAAGAGGAAACACCAGTAAAACACAACTGTAGAAATAAGAACAGCTTCCTAATAAAACAGCTCTGCTGAGGGTGATGCAGGAAAATACTTTTTACAAAAATCAGCCTGCGTCAGATGGCTGTTGCTGAACAACTAGCAAGGAGATAATGGTGCTTTATCTGCTGTTCGGGTTGTTCTCGGATTTGGTTTGTTTGGAACACAAAAGTAACAAAACTTAGTCACCTTTGGCTCTAGGAGATCTCCTTGGAGTTCCTGGGCCTGCTCTCCAAGATTCAGGGGCTTCAAAGACACATATGCAACTATAACCTGGGAAGGAAGCACATCACAGGGTATTCCACAACCAACAGATTCCTCGATAAGGTTCTGACAAAGCTTCTTGTGGCCAGGGGAAATTAGATAGCTCAAATCCTGTTTCCTGGAATTGAAAGAAACTGTATTATAGACATTTGGTCCATAGTATCCATAGAACCACTGTTCTTTCCACCACAAATGAGTCCCTAAGCCTTTGAAAACAGGTAGGGTCTTCGGTATGTGAATCCAAAAGCTACTAAAAGTATAATTACAAGCAGAGAAAACAATGGCAGTGCCCTAAGATGTTGAACTATCAGGGAGTTTGTTAGAAAAAAAGTGTTTAGAGAATTCTTGGAGGCACATAAGGAAGAGCAGGCAGGGCAGGGAAAAGAGGCCCACTTGGTCAAGGAGCACAGCACAGACAACCCCACCCCCACCCCCCATCATTCTTTTTATTTAAGCACCGAGCATAGCTAGTAGACTTTAGTGATTTAACCTCGACTTGTGCAGGACTGGCCTATGACCTCTGCACTGTACTACTCCCAGACCACATCCCAATATCCCTATGATATACTAGGAAATTTTTTCCACTATCCACTATAACTGAACTGCATCCCTCCATTATTGCAGGTGACTGTACATACTCTGAAAAATACATCCTTTAAAAATGCGAAGTTTATCTACTTCAATCTTTTATAATTCCCAAATGTTCATTTCTTACTGTAAAAGCTAACACTTTTGAAGCACAAAACACACCTACCTTTACCAATGATTCAGAATAGTTTAGCAATAAACAGCTCAGAAGCAAACACAGCAACTGAAGAAATGTCCTGGCATCCAACTTCAAAAACTTTTGCACCTAGCAAAAGCACTAAGGATGTGATTCAGACAGAAGATTTTTCAGCCACTCTGTGGACCAGAGCGCCTTACAGTCACTCCCAAAAGGCAAAGGCAAAACATGTACAGTACTTCCACTAATAGCACACACATCCTGGTTACCTGTTAGTAAAAGCAAATTTATGGTACAGTCACTTAAAACCATAGGAAACACACACCTGACTGTATATGAACATGGAGAAATTAAGTATTTCCTTTTGTTTGATCTGTATGGAAAAAAAAATATATATAACCAAACCCCATAAGCTCTTCTGTGTCAAACAGTGCTGCATTCCCTCAGCCAAAGGCCCACACCACCCAGGGAATTTATGCAGCAGGAAGCCTTTGTCCGTAACACAGGGTATGCTGTTTCCCTTCAGTACGCTAGGTAAACTCGTGCAGACGGAGAAGACTAAAGGTTTTCTCTCTCCAGTCTGAGTTTAAGGGGTGCACTTGCCCAGCCCCCTGCCCCTCCAAAAGGCTACAGATGGACCTTGTGTTTTCCACGCACACCTTGAAAAGGGAAGATGACTTCCAAACCCCACTCCTCTAAAATGGCCACAGCTGGAAATTGGGGGGGGGGGGGGGGATATGCCGGAGTTCAGTTACATGACCTCTCTCTCCCTTCCTGTGCTCCCCTCAGCACGTACCACTATTACATGGCTCTGTGACCTTAGTTCTTCCCTGATGACATGCTTCTACAAACATAAGTAGGACCTTACAAAGCCAAAGAGAGAAAAGGCAGTCTGAGGTTTGAAGCTGAGGGTCAGGATCCGAACAGGACAAGAATCTGGGAAAGGTCAAGAAAACTCTGTATAAAAAAACCACTTTCTGTAAATGTTACCCTTAAATATAGTCATCTCTCATAAAGGCAACCTACTTTTTCAAGAGTTAGCATTGGTAAGTGCTTTCCCAAAGCTTCTCATGGAAGGTGGTGCAGGAGTGGGTTCACAAAGGTATTGCTTCAGGCCAAACACAATTTCTAAAGTTGAGGGCTGACTCAACGAAGAGCCTTGTGGCAGAGCAGTGAGACAGCAAGGTCTGTCAGTAACCAAAGACAGAAGCACTAAAGCACTCAGCCCCAGTGAGGCAAGAGGCGAGGAGGACAAAAGAAAAAAAATCATTTGTTTGTGGACTACAATGCCAGAAGGAACCAAAAGATTATTCAGCCAGACATCTGGTATAAGACAGGTCACAGATTAAGGAAGCATCTCCGCACTGACAGCCTTTATGTCTTCAGCTAAAACATAAACCGTCCAGCCTTGAAGCAAAGACAGAGAACCCAGAGCTTCACCAGCTATGTTGTTTCAAAGGTTAGTTATAACCACACAGATTTTTAAATCTATGCCTCATTTCTAATCTAAATTTGTCTGGCTTCAGCTTTCAGCCACTGGTTTTTGGATTTTATTTTTTTAAAGCCCTTTTCTGCTGCATTCTCTGTAAGACTCTCTAGAAACTGGTATTTTATTCTCATCCCCCCAGACCTCAGGATCAAGTCATTTTGTCATCTAATTTATATCAGTCTCTAGCAGTACACCATAGCACGATCACAGAACTGCTGGAAGTCTGCATAGAAAATAGTTTCCAAACCTGTTGAGGAATCATTGCTGTAACAGCACCAACAACAGAATTCTAGCAGGATTGGAATTAAAGATCTCCGGAAAAAAAGGCTCAATCTTGCACAGTTTTGTACATTTTCCCTGCACTTGTCGGCACACGGCACTTTGCAAGGTCAGTCTTAAAAAGCTGAGTTCAGCAAGTTCAGCAGAGGCAACAGAGCGCCAAACCCTAGTGACCCTTCTCCTCCTGTGTAAGCGAGCGAGCTCCCCCTCGCACCCCGCGAGCTCAGGCGGGTGCTGTCCCGCCTTGCTCCCTTCTTCCCAGCAGCAGCGCAGGGGGTGAATGCCAGCCCCGACCCC
>NW_008824034.1:2232389-2281137 GCF_000699105.1 Pygoscelis adeliae | reverse complement strand
GTGCGCCTGGACCTGACGGAAGCCCGCGTGCAGGTGAGTGCCGGGGCGCGGCGCGGGCCGCTGGGCTGTCTCGTCCGCGGAGCCGCTAGTTACCGAGGGACTCGGCCTCCCCGGGGGCTGGGGGCTGGCTTTCAAAACCACCCCGCGAGGGCTGAAAGCAGCTATTAAAAATAACGCTTTATCCCCCCGCTCCTCAGCCGGGCGAGAAGTTAATGGCGGAGGGGGGGCCGCAGGAGGTCGGGGGTGCCGTCCGTCTCAGTTTGTTCTTAAAGGACGGAGAAACTGGCAAGTTACCTCAGCGACGGGAAAACAAACAGCGTCTTCGAAACGTCCCCAGATTGCGCTTCACACTCACATTTGCTGCCGTCTTCATGGGTCTAAAGGCAGGTGCTGTCTCCTGAGTTTTGAGATTATAAAAACAGTAGGAAAAAAGATCAGTTGGTTTACAGCAAATGAGGGGTTCTGTGGGGCATCCTAAGTTATTTACCTAGGCTTCAGAGAAGCTTACGCCCTTTTCTTGCTCTAACTTAGCTCAGTAAAACAGTCACGCTTCTAAACGACTGTTTAAAACAAATAAAAGATAAATTAGACATTCATGTGACAGGCATTGTCCAGGAGAATTTTATGGCCTAGCTGGGCTGTAATGATAGCAACGCCCGTAGAACTTCAGCATACAGAAACAGACCCTAATCACCTCATAGCCTGCAGTTTTCTTAAACTACGAATGACCCTAGCAGCTTTTCCTGACTCTAAGCACTCGTACTTAACAATACCTCTTAAGAAGCAGTTTTGTTTGGTTCATCTCTTGTATAAGCTAGAAATCCCTTTTTGTACAGAAACATTAGCTTTAAAAAAAAAAAGTTGTTTCAAAAGGTGTGAAGGCTTTCAGAGTATTTTTAAGCTTAAAATGAAAATTGTACTAAATTTGGCTTGTGCTGTGTATCGGATACTGACTGAACTACTGTTCCAGCACAGCTCTGGGTATGTGCACACGTGGGAAAGGCTGAGAGCTGGTGCAGCTGCTCAGTGCGACAGCCCTACTTACTCCTGCATAGCTCTGTCACTGTTGATGCCAGATCCTTGTTTGTATACGTTGTCATTACTTCAGTCACTGGATCTGCGATGGTTCACACTAGCTAACGTCTGTAAAACTCTGCGTTTTTTAGCTTTTTATTTTGATATGCACCATCTTCAGAAAAGGCCTTAGAAGTATGAATGGTACTTCATAATTGACGCATCTGAGAATACCTAGATGCACTTTTCATCTCTCTTTTGTGGACTTGGAGGAAATTATGTGCCTTCCCCTCTCCCCACCACCACCAATCACTAAAACCTAGTCACTGAGATACCCCAATATCTGTCATGGCATCTACCGGTGGAAAGGACACGGGTGAGAAGCTGTTAACTTGCCTGTTAACTGTCACATTCACTTTTCTATGGAGCGGGCACTCGCTCCGTAGTCCATTTGACCTGTGAAGGAATGGTGCAATAGTAGATGGCAAAGAGGAACTTTTCTCCTAATGACTCATCTGAAAGAAGTGGAAATGTTTAGGTTTGATGGAGTCAAAAAAGAATTAACAAGAGAAATAGCAGAGTTGATGTATCCCCAGTGGATGGAAGGAACAGCAGAGAGCTGTTCCTTGTACCTCCTTAGTCCTTGTGAGATCTGTACACAAGTCTCCTGAGCATGAGCACGCAGTCAGCACAGTTTGCTTAGGGTGAACTTCCAGTGCACAGTGCCTCTGCCTGCGTATGTGTCCTTGTCCTGTGGTAGATGGGGGACAGATTAGCCTGGAGGACAGAGGATGCATAGGAACAGCTATTATGTAGATGGTGATGTACCGTACTTAACAAGCCATCTTAATTCCCAAGTACTTGCCTCACACGCCCATGCTCACAGTTGTTCTGTATGGTGTCCTGTGTGAAATGAAGACTTCCATACCTCTCCCATGGTACCTGGCTAAACCAGCTGACATGAAAAGTAGTATCTTTTTATTTACTCAAGTGTAAACCCAGGAAACTAATCTTACCAAATGCAATCAGACCATTTCTTCACCTCGCTGTGTTTTCAAATTGAGGTCTGCTTCTCTGGGGAGAACCCTCCGTCAACCAGCTGAAATGGGTACCAGCCACTACCCTGTCCCTCACTCTTGCATTTTTGAGTCTTACGTGAAAATGAACAAATAAGAAAAAAAAATTGCCTATGAACATATTCTCATTTCAGCATCACTTCAGAGAGATCCCCCTCCCCCAACCCCCATTATTTGCTCATATAGAAGAAGGGAGATGGCAGCAAGAATCTTTGTATTCTTCCTTACCTTGGGAAAGGGGTAGTCTGAGAGTCTGCAAAACCTTTTCATAATCTGAAGCCATGTTGGGATGCTCTTCAACAGCATTCGCATCTGTTGTTGCTATTCCGCTTCTCATAATTCATAGTTAGGATGGGAGGAAAATTAGAAAAAGTTAAAGGAGTATTTTATTTTCTTAATGTGAGGAGTGAAACATTACTTGGGTATTTCAGTGCCATAAACCTCATCAGTGTTAAAACATTAGCTTACAAATATAACTGATCTAAGCATCCTTGTCATATTTTCTGATTACGAACCTGTATTCAGCTCCAGCAGAAACACGATACAGTTAGTCACATCTATGTGTCTTTTTATCATCATTACCTATGACATCAATTAAATAGGAAACATTTTTAAAGAAAATTACAGCAAGAAAGCTATCAGATTTTACATGCTCACCTTTTTCTTTTTAAAAGACCTAAATCTTTTTGTCAGATATGTGTGGTGCTAGTAATTACAAAAATAATCTGGGTAATATTTAGCATACAATTCAGACTTGATGGTTTAAAACTCATCTTTGAGTATTAAGTAATCCATTTTTTCCAAAGTGTTTTACCACTGATATTACAGTCATACCATAAAAATCCTAAGACTGGTATAGCGGTTTCTGTTATGTTTAGTTTGGCACTTCAAATGCGTCTGAAAATAGAGTATGGACAAGTTAAGCCTTTTATTGGAAGCAGAGGGAAACTGCTTAACAAAAGGTTCAAGATGACTAATCTGAATGTTAATGACTATAATGTACGCAGTGAATTTTGAAAGCTGTTTGTCATGTCAGTGTAAGGTATGAGGCATGCCTTTGCTCCTTTTATCATTTGCGTTGATGAGTTTGTACCAGTAAGGAACTGCAGGCCAGCTTTTTTCTAAAGATAATTGTTAGATATCTATGCTGGTGTTTCCTTCCAGTTTGATAAATACAAAATCTGAGAGATGACTAAGTTCGGTTGTAAACCCAAAATCACCTGTAACATTAAAAAAAGTTATTTTGCAGTCAAAGTGCATGTCTGAGTGATCAAATGGTTTCGCTTTAGGACAGAGAAAGCGGAAAAGCAGACATCTCATTTCATGTTAGGCTTCTTTATGAAGAACAGATTGAAGAACGATGCTAAGATTTAGTAAGGAAATCAATACCTTTGCAGCATTTGTTTTATCCTTTTTAGGAAAGGCTTTATCTGCATACCTGCAGTGTAAGACAGTTCACTGCCTTTTTAATTGGATTTTATTTTCCTAGAAAACACTAACACCTTTGAGTTGGTGGTCTTCTCCTGTGAGATCTCAGCTAAGCTTCACTTAGAAATATTTGGGATTACTGGTTAACAGCAATTTAAAGTCATCTGATCCCAGTAATTGAGTTCATTTTTCTTACCAGACCCCTGCCTTGGACTAATACAGACCAAGTGTCTAGTCCTCACTGTCATGCAGGCATAGCCGTCTGGTGTTTCACCGGTTCAGATAGTCATTTGTAAGACATCTGATCATTTAAAGCCTGTGGTTGCTGAAGAAATGGCCAAAGAATGAGTCACAGCACTCAAGAATTTTAAGTACCAACTTCAAAATTTTGACGTTCCGACTCTTTTTCTAAGGGCACCTCCCTCTGCCGACTGCCTGTACAGTGAGACAATTCTGCGTTACGTACGTAACCTGAGGGGTATGAATCCCTCCTCCAGGAGGACAGCAACTTCTCAGTGTAAAGATAATATATGCGATGAAAGGGCTAGAGTAGTAATTCTTCAGCTGGCTCCCGAGAACCCCGTAGCAAGTGCTTTGAAAGAGTAAATTCTTACTGACGTATATAGGAACAACATCAAACTCAGGACAGCAAGGCTGTGGCGTGCTACAGCTTTCTGGTTTGGGTATCAGCACCCTGGTGTGTGGAGGGCTTTCCTTCCAAGCACACTTTATATTATTTAAGCACCTGAAGGTAAGTCACATCACTGGAAATGGTTATATGGCATGTCTGAGATAAAAGCAAGCAGTGAAGCTGGGAACCCCCAAAACCTGATTTTTAGGTGTTACACAATAGAAATTTAAAACTCTTTGAAAACATTTTTTGACTGAAATATAATTGCAGATACAAAAAGCAATTTAAAAAAATCATGCATCCATAAAATTTATACATCCAAAGATTTTGTCATAATACAGATGTCTATAGAATTTTACTATTTCAGAAATACTAATACCAAAGGAATAACTATTTTTAGCATCTGTTGTAATTTTTTTGAGACTTGAATTTTTGCAATTTAATTTTATGATTTTAGTTTGGTTTAGTGGCTTTGCTAGATTCTTATTAAGAATTTGTCTACGTCGCATGGTAAAAGACCTTCATATTTGAAGTTTACCTTTGTCCTAAATCAGAAATAAATTTCAGAAAGTCATAATTGTGTACAGGACAGAAGTTGGACTTTCCGACGACTCTTGTTCCTTGTGTTACCACTCTCTACAAAATACTGAATCCTGATTAGTGCATTCAAGTATTATACATAGAACGTGCTTGCAAGCAGCTCACTGAATTTCAACAGTAGTTATATACAAGACTGCTGAATGAGATTATGGGCCACAGCTAATGCCTTTTTTCCAAATCCAGATCCAGTTCAGAATCCACCTTCAATGGCCTCCACTGCAGAGGGGGCTAGAAGACCTGAGCAGCTGAGTACATTCGGATGTTGAGTGTTCAACCTCGGCAGCATCCATTTTTAAATATCCTTGTTTTAGGTCCTCTCTCCCTTGTTTTAGAGTTCGTACTCTTCACTCTACTCTCTGCTACCATCCTGGGTCTGAAAGGTTCCGCTCAGTGAGTGCTAAAGAATAACAGTGTGAAGAGTCAGTTTTCTGATCTGTAAATTCGATTGACTAAAGTCTTTAGAAGATGTTTAATGGGCTAAAACAATGACTGCTCAGGCTTGAAGAGGCAATATACTCAACAGCTTACTACACAAAACCAATACTAGCTAAAGCCCCTTTAGGAACAGCTTGATACCCTGTTCTAATACTGCTCACTAGATTTTTCTAGTTTAGTATTGGCTTTCACTGCAATTCAGTTAATCGCTTTCATGTAACTATATGCTGTTTGCATTCATGGTAGGTAACAAAAGCTTCTCACTTTATTTTGAATCCTCTGTGTAAAAATATATGGTCCAGCTATCAAGATAAAAAGCACCATCTATTTGGCCTAGTTACTCTTACAGTCGTGATTAAGTTGCTTCCTGAGGTATCTGTACAGAAATAGCCACCTCTCGAGTGGCTTTGAAATTTAATTTTCAATAAATAGCTTATGAAAGGAAGAATGATCATTTTTAATAACTGATCATGAGTCCTCAGGTGATAGGTTTATATATTACAATGGCTTTAAAACATATGGGACTATTCAGTCAAAGCTAGAGTAGTCAAATTTACAATATTTATAACTGATTTATTTCTTAATAAACACACTAAGGCATTTATGAATGGACCTTTAATATTAAAGAAGTGGTTTTTGGTTTAACAGTAAATATTTTGCCGCCTGTATCACTGCATGCAGTAGTAGCTGGTAAGACAAACTGCAGAGTAAGTTCAGCTAATGCCTTTATAATTTCTTATTGAAGGTCTGGTTCCAAAACAGAAGGGCAAAGTGGAGGAAACGTGAAAAAAATGAAATTCTGGAGACCGTTCCAGGAATCTCCTTAACGCACCCACTTGGTCTGTTTTTGGATGTTCCACTGAGTCATTCTCCCCTCCTAGATCACATGTGGAGGTCAATGCCTCTTTCAACATTGACTGTGCCATCCATGTCTCCAGCCTTTAGTCCTTCAACCTTAGGGCCATTTGGCCTCAGCAGCCTTACCTGGACTTCTCTCTTCAGAAATCCTATTTTAAATCCACATTTTGGAAGGTATAGAATTAAATTTTTTTCTAAATCTCAAAACTGTTAAAAAATGCTGCATTTTTATTAGTTTGATACTCACATGTTCTCAATAAACGTGTTCCCATGGATAAACTTACTAAAATGGGTTAGTTCCTGTATAGGATCACTTGATTAGGAATAGCAAGATTTAGTTTTAAGTCATGCTAGTAAAAACTTAACATGTAATTGCTCTTTGAAGAACAATTGTGCATAGTTAGTGAATTTTGGTCTCATTGAACTCTGGTCTCAACGTAGACTGCTGTAATCTAGGTGGCTCCAGCTCCATCCTTATCTCACAGACTGACACAGATTATACACCGTAAAGATGTGACTGCAGGCAGACATGGCTTGTAGGTGATTTGGTAGAATAAAGGTATTAGACATTTCTTCTCAGGAGACCAGGAGCCTGGCTACGTATGCAAGAGTGACACAGCTCTAGAGAGAGAGATTGAGAGAAAGAGAGAGATCTTCCCGAGTCTTCCATGTCCTACTAAAAGCCAGTCCTGTTCCCTTGGCAGGTGATGTGCTCTCAACTCATAGAACAGGCCCACAGCTAGCCTCCTTTTCTTTCTCTGTAGTCAGACACCTAGAACTCCAGCAATTCATTTCAGCTGAACCTGCTGTCTGGGCTTTCTTGCCCGGCAACCTGAAATTTATCAGCAAAATGCTGCTGCTGCTCTAGTGCACCCCATAAGATAGGAAAAAAGCATGTGTGTAGTGTGTGTGTGTGTGTGCATACAATAGGTGTGTAGATAGATACGTAAGGAAAAAAAGGTAGCGCTCTCCCTTTGCTGAACTTACAGCCTGTGTCGTAGTTCCACATTAACAGATAAATGCTGCTTTTCACATGGAATAAACTTGTGTGAAAAAATTGGCTGCATAAACAGCCACATAAATTGGTCTTTTTATGAGGTGGTTTATTGCTTTCACAGAACAGGCTGATCTACAGCATTCAAAGTTTGTTTAGAAAGGACTTATGCAAAATATTAAGAAAGGGGTTAAGCAAATGGTTGCTCTTCTAGGCATCTGCATGCCATGTCTGATCATCTCTTGCTTATTTTAGTTAAAAGTGTTTGGTTTTTTGTTTGGGGTGGGGTTTTTTGGCTGTTTTTTTTAAGGGCAAGACACTTACTGCAAAATAAAGCTAAAATACATTCTGGAAAACAAAATGTACATTTGGAATAAATTGGAAGTTTTGGCACATTTTTTCTAATACTTTGGGTGGGGGAAGCTGCAACTCAGTAAGTACTTGTTCTCCAAAACAATTCTTAATTTGGATAATATTGACTTCTTTCAAATACAGGTTTCTCAATGCTTTAAATCCTCTCATGACAACAGCTTCAGTACTAATGAAAGCTCCTGGACCCCCGTCAGACCCTGCTCTTACTGCCTTCACTGATCCAGCAGCAGTTGAAAGGAAAACGTCAAGCATTGCGGCACTAAGACTCAAAGCGAAAGAACATTCAGCACAAATCCCTCAATTAAACCTCATCTCCAGTCTTACAAACACTAACAAAGAACTTTGTTAGGAGCTCTCCCACAGACTACAGCCACGGAGGGGAAAGTGAATGCCTTCTCCAATAAGTAGCTCCCGTTAGAGAGACACATTTAAAAAAAGAAAGAAAACACACACACACACAGAGAGCTGTAGTTCCTCTGTCTTCAGTAACGGACTGAAAGGAAATAACCCTGCTAAAAATTGGTTTCCTTCATTACAACATGAAATGGGGCAGTAAATTGGCTTGTATCATTTCTGACACTACAGAAATAGAAGCAGGAACTCTCTCATCTTTGTAATTCAGGCTAACATGAATCTGAAGCTTTGAAATCCCCAAACTCACCAGATGCTAGTCCAAAGGTTCAAAATTCTTTGTAGGAATAACTTTCGTTTTCTAAGCAATTCTTAGCTCACTTCTCAGGAGGAACTCTTACATGCAGTACTTGAGACGTAAGAATCAGTACACAGTTATTAACTTTGAGACCATGCTTCATGTTGAAGTGCAAATGCCAGTGAAATCTCGCATTTTAGACAGACTTGGCAAGAATGAGGTGGGGACTATTTTCAGTATAGGCTTTTGATTCAGAACTAGGTTTGTATAAAGAGTACCTTGTTTCAAACTAAAAAAAAAACGTTTGCTTTATGGTCAGAGTGGCAATGTTTTAATAATTAAAAAAATTTAACCTTTGTATATGAAAACTGTATCCTGTGAAAGTAGGTTATCAATGTGCAGTAAATTGTGTGTAGTTCTCTGTATGTATAGACATATCAGTAAGTAGCTCATAGCTGTAAATACGAGGTTGCTGTATACTTCTAGCATGATTACTGGCACACCTTACCAGACCAGTAAGTTAACAGATGACTTGTACATTTCCAGACATTTCATGCCTTGAGTAGATTCAGAATTTAAGTGAAAACTAAATGTGAAGTGTTAAATTCTTCCTTGAACTGATGTTGGAATGAGTGAAAACAGAGGCCTTACAGTTCATCAAAATCCTGGACTCCCTTTCTGGCCTCAGACAGGTCATTTAAAAGTTTTTGCTGAATTTCCCCATCCAGGAAGCGGGACTGAGAACAGCTCTCTCATCTGTAGGTCTCATGCTTTAGTGTAAAGTGAGGGTAAGTAGTATCCTCCTTTTGCAGCTTACTCGCCTACCTCACAGGGCTGTTGTGAGGACTGATTAAACAAACGTGACACTGTGCAAATGGTGGAGTTATACAAGTGCTAATTGTTGCTTAGCAATTACAAAAGAAAGGCCAACAGATGACTACGCATGAAGATTACCTTTCCCACATCTGTAGCGGCGGCCCAAGCAAGCTCTGTTTCTGTGGGTTGATGGGACAACATGGAACTCTTCCACTGATGCTGCCTGGTTCCTCAAGACTATTCTCAAGCACTTAAATTCACACTGGAAAGATTTTGTATATTTTCGAGCTTCTTTCTCAAGGCAACTCTGGGACTACTCTTAAGACTACACAGATGTTTTCAAGGCTAGAGTTTTCAGTGCAGCACTCCAGATACCTAACTGCTGCTTCTGTAGACTCCTCTGAGCTTGTACTTAGGTGCATGGCAGAGAATGCAGTTTGCTGGATCAGGCAGATCAGTTTTCCATTTCCTCTGAAATACTAAAAGCTTTGACTGCTCTTGAGTAATAACCTACAACAAGACTGGAGGTATTTCTGGGTTCATAGACCTCATTGTTAGCACAGGTAGGAGAAGGTGGTGGTATTTTACTGTGAGGAAAAGCAAGCTTTCTACCCAAGTTATGCTAGGCCTGCACTGTGGGACAAGCAGCAGGAGACTTGGGAAGTGATGTAACCAGGACCTCTCACACAAAGTTTGAGTGTGTTTCTACCACAACAGCTATTTGCTTCCACCAATCCACTCTAATAGCCCAGACTGCCAACTGGCAGCACAACACAGTATCCACTCAAGCGCTGAGTTTGTTCCAAATTAACCTTTTAAGTAGGTTAATGGCTTGAAAACCGTCATTACACAACTCATGTTCTATTCTGTACAAGCTTCTGTGGCATCTTTCCTTGCCATCACTGCCTCTTCCTTGCAGTGCAAGGAGGTTCTGCAGGAAAGGAGACTCCGTCACTGTTTCATTTAAAGTAGCAGAAACTGTTCTGCATTTGCCGTGAGCCATTCAGAAAAGAACTCTGCAATAAAAATAAAACCCAGGTATTTTTGCTGAATTACATTCCTAGACAAATTCACCAGAAGCAGCATGTGAAAAATAACTGCTGAAGGCTATTTTAATACACTGCATGAAATAGCAGGTCCTATGTAATTGCCAAAATCTTCATCGTTGACCACAGGGCCACAGAGATCTCACTCGGGGAGGTCAAATTCACAAGCTAAAATCCCCTTGACTTCAGCAGTTACATCAGAGATGACTTCCATCTATCAAAGTTTTTCCAATAACTATGGACACAAATCATTTCAGGGACAGCAACTAACACACAGAGGCAAGTAACTTCACTCATTTGCACTATAGCTCGTGCCAGAGCTAGGAGCTGCTACCTCAACCCAGCACACACAGCCACTTTAACACCACTCTGGGAACTGTAGGGTTGAACAGCAGGGTTGGCTCCTACACCCTTGCCAGATTGATTTGGTGTTGCTCTTTCCTAGTTCTCCTTAGAAGAGGGCACCCTTCCTCCAAGACACCCTCCTCTCTTACTGAAACCACAGCCAAGCACCTGCTTGGTACCACTTCCCTGCCACCGCAAGCTGTGGTCTCTCTTTCTCCTGGCATTGTCACGCTGAGGCAGGGACAGTCTCCATTTCGGTGTGTATTTATGCACGGCTCTGTGGCTTCAAGCTACTGTGTCCTATTTGATATATGACAGAATTGCAAAGGTAAGTACATTGCCTATTTTGCTACATTACTGATTAAATAGGAGCTGCCATTCCTGTGCCATCTGGGCAGAAGATGGTGTCTGCAATCATTAGCATTTCCCAGTGGGTACAGGTAGAGAATACAGCTTACTGATGTATTACTCTGGTTTTAGTTTGAGATGCAGAGAGGTTTTCTTTAAGCTAATTTATTTTTTTCTGCTTTAATGAGTCCTTCCAAGAAATTTCCATTCTTTCATGTGAATTGAAAAGCCAGCTGTGAGAGCTAATGATATTATGAAAATAAATATGCAGGACAACACTTGAAATCAGCTTAGGAATCAGAATGCATCTGTGACCAAAACTCAACAAGCTTTTCACGTTAATTATTACTATCTTACAATGAGGTATCACACCAAGGGAAGGTTTACTTACTCAGTCTATTTTAAATTTAAATTTAAATAAAGAGGCTTAATTACAAGCTATTGTGGACATAGTTACATTTTAAAAAATGTTGGGGAGCATTTAACTGAAAAACCTTCAGCCTAGTTTCATAGCTACACACGGGTTAGCACTCTTACCATGAACCAAGCAGGGACATTTACTTTCCTAGCTTTTCTCAGGGCAACAAGGAGAGCAGCATCCCACATTCTAAACAGGCCAGCCATTTTACAGAGAGTTTCTCACACTGAACGTTGCAATTATTTCCTGACACTTTATCTTGCCCTATGCACTAAATTCTTTAGTCCTAATTTAGGCAAATCCTGCACTGATCTAGATTAAAACTGCAGGACTTGACCTTATGCCTCTCTTCCGAATAAAGAAGGGTTGCAGCCTAATTCTTCTCTGGGTGACATCAAGATGGTTTCCTGGCATAGGTTTCAACTGAAGCAGGCTTGGAGCCCTGGTTGTTTTATTGGGTTTGTCTGGTTTTCCTGAAAGCAAAAATGTAGGGGAGGATTTTCAAAGCAGCACCAAAGATCTGAATACACCACCACCCCCATTCACTTTCTACAGCCACTAGCCCACTGTGAAAAAAAACTCAATCTCCAAATTAAACCACTTGACATTACCCTCCATGTCACCATTTTTTGAGGTGTTTTGTTGGAAGATTCTGCAGCATATTGGTATCTTTTCAAGAAATGTTCACAAATATTTCTATTGGAGTGCTCACATTTGCCTAAATTGTCAGGTTTGTTCAGTTTGTTCTCTGCCCCAAGTTCAGTTCTGATAACATAGGATGTTGGGTAAATTTCCGTATTTCCAGTGACATAATATCATCAGAACCTTGCCTACAAAGAAAGAGCAATTTTGTTGGGGGAAAAAAAAAAGGAGAATAATAGGCCAGGTGTTTGAAGAAAAGACAAAGAAACAAGCACAGTAGGGTGTTCTGACTCACAAATCTGTATTGAGAAAGAAGTATTCATGAAGAAAATTAATTTAAGAAGTATGTAGTTCAGGTTTTGAACCCATAAGTTCCTTTCAAAAACAGATTAGTGATTAAAAACTTTTTTAGTCTAGCAATCTCTTAAACAATTAGCACAGTAATTGGAAAGGGACTACAAATTCAAATCTAGATGGACATAAAAGAGTTTCCCCATAGAGCTTTGCCTTGGTTTTGTGGGTAACTGGCATGCACCTGCCTTTACCATCAGTGGGGCTGAAATACTGAAGTGCTCTGAATAGGGATACAAATGCCCCAAACAGTAATGCCATACAAATTACTTAATTCATGTAAAGTAGAAGTAATTGTATTGATTATGAATGTTTGAATGACTCCTTTATTTCAAGTTATATGAGATGTAAACCACCAGCTTGCAATGGGGTCCTCACTGCAAATTTGCCAACCATAGGGTGGGATGTTACTTTTTTTTCCTTATTCTGAACAATAAATCTGAATGCACTGCTACATGGAAATAGAGATCTGCTGACTTTAACCTAAACCAGGTAAATAAGAATTTCTCTGTAAAAATTAATCTCTCCTCCAGCAAGGTAATAATTTTGCTCCACATGTTCATCCTACAAAAGATGCCTGAAATCAAAGGAAAATGAAGATAAGGGAGAAACATCCCCAAACTTCAGGTGTTTTTCCCCTAGGCAGAACTTTTTTTTTTTCCTTTTTTCTATTATTGAGATTTTTAACAACTTGTTCATTTTCAACCCTGTCATTAAAATGCCATGGATCACAACTAGATAAAGCCTAGACTGCCAAAAGAAAGAAAGGAAGAGCAAGAGAGAGGTTGTGCATAGCGTATCCCTGGCAATGTAATTATACTTACCAGCAAATGTCTGAGTTATGGCTTCCCAGGAAGCTCTATGAACAAAATATACATAGGAAGAAGCATGTGACGACATATGCGTGCCACCTGTACTTCACCTACTTGAGCTATACAACCACCCAAATTGCATAAAATGCAGTTAAGGATGGGGCATTTCTACAGACCTTATATTCAAGCAGCTCTACATATGGATTACAAAGAAATCAAGCTAGCAGGTTGTGTTACAGTCCGCATTGATCTACATTAAACCATCCCCTGCTCCAGCGTGGGCCCTCCATGGCTGCAGTTCCTGTCAGGAAAACCAGCTCCCCTGGTCTCTCCACAGCCGCAGCGGAGTCTCAGCTCGGGGCCTGGAGCGCCTTCTCCCTCCTCCTGCCCGGCCCTCGGTGTCGCGGGGCTGTTTCTCACACTTTTCCCCTCGCTGACCAGCGGCGTTTTGCCCTTCCTTAAACACGCTTTCCCTGCGGCACCAGCCCGGCTGAGGGGCTCAGCTGTGCCCCGCGGTGGGGCCAACCGGCTGGAACCGGCTGGAACCGGCCGTGTCCGGCACGGGGCAGCCCCTCAGCTCTCCTCAGAGGGGAGCCTGCAGCCCCGCTGCCAGCGCCTGGGCACGGGCACCTGGTAGCACTGGTACCACGCTGTAGTGCACAGACCTAACTAGCCCCTGGCCCTTAGAAGTCCTGTATCACTGGTCATTAAAAGGAGAGCTAAGTGAACTGTCCCACCGCCTTTCCACGGGACCGTAGCCTCTGCCTCCATAAATCCTGTCCTGGTGTTTGAAAGGGGTGTAGCGTATCCTAACTGAGGTCCTAAGACCAGAGGTTACTGCACTGTAACTGTCGAAGCAGCAGTTTGGCATCAGCAACACCCACTGCACATGGCATCTACTGGGTTGAAATGTGCTGCAGAAGGGCAAAATTTTATTATAAATCTTCTAATAAGTCATGAATTAACCTTATCGTTCCTTTGGTGAAGACATTGTAAGGAAGAGGTTCTGAGGAACTGTAGCGATCTGGTGGGAAGACCAGCAGTTGATTTCTCACCTCATGGGCATCATCTGTTTGTAGCAGTAGCTGGTGAAAACAGACTAAGTGGAAAGTGTACAGTGTTTGTAATTTTTTTTTTAAGAAGAAGAAGAAGGCAACCTGCTTTTTGTATTTGTGACAGGACAGGTGGATCCAGATTGTGTATTTATTTTATAATAAACACTTTTTAAGAAAAGCAAAAAAAAAATCATAAGCATCATTTAGTAAAATGCAGTGTTGCATTTTTCCAGTTTCTGGTCACTTAAGACAACAAAATACACAGTGTCATGTTCTTCATTCTCTTCATGGGATGTATGTCTGTTACGGTACTTATTTATGTACTTGTTGTATCACTTTGACCTGGTTTGATAAATTAATAAACTCTGAAGTTGATAATAAAACAAGATGTTTTGTGTACAATGCTGTTTGGTCAAGCTCCCTGTTTGCAGTCCTGCTGCTGCCACCTCAGAGAACGCCTGAACCCGCGCACCCGGCTGGGTGCAGTGCGTGGCTGCCTGCTGTGGAATCGGGTACTGAGCTATGGTAGAGGCAGATTCAAGACTTACACTGCTGGACAGGGTGCAAAGTAAGGCTTCGGCACCTACCCGCATCCTTAACACTTCAAGTGTGAGCTTGAACCACATGGACTTCAGCAGTGCACCTAAGACGCCAGTTTATCAAAAACCTAAGAGATACTCATAGGTTATGAGCAGTTCTGACTTACCGTCACTTACAACTGGGCCTGAGAAGCTGTGTGGGGTGCACCCATGAGAGTCCCAGTGAACTCAGCAGGATTGTGTGGCCCTCCACAGCCAAGTTCCCTTCAATTAATTAACTGTTGCGATATGCTGCAGTGTTTAATCCATAGGGGTGGTAATGTTGCTCCCATTTAAGCAGTTTCAGACCAAGGCAGTAAAAGCTTGCGGTAACTCAGCATCCACGGGGTCGACACTGAGCCCTGACTTCTCACTGTGTCTGAAAATCAGACACATAAAGCTTGCAGCAGGACGGCTGTGTCCCCAGCGCTGCAGTAGTTCATTCTTTCGGGTCTTTCTCAGGAATGTCTTCTGCAGAATTTTGCAGACCAGTTTACGCTAGCACTCATCTGAGCTAAACTGAAAAGCTATAGAAATTATCACAACCTGGGTAACGCGAACAGACAAATTAGAAGGATCAGCAGGATGCTCAAACTATCAGCTTATTTAAACTGTTTCATCTCAAGAGCCACGACTGTTTGCTTTCAGGACTTGTTAGTAGGGCAACAACAGTTTGCCAGGGAGACAGCATAGGACCTGCAATACATAGATTTTCTGCTCAGAGATATGTTTGACCTTTGGGAAATACTCGATTTAATTCAGCTTTCACCTACCCAGCATGATTAATTTTGAAAATCAAAGCATTGACATCCATATATGGAAACCAACTAAAGAAGAAATCAAGCATTGACAACTGAGAGAACAGTACAGGACATACTGCTTTCTGGGCAATACATATTCTGAAATTCAAAATAATTGGGGAAATGTTGATGGAATCAATCTGCACTAATGACTAAAAAGAGATGGTCTTAAGAAACATAAAAAAGTGTAAAACATTAACTCACACATGGCTAGCAGTGTAACTAAAATGGAGAGTATCAGCCTTGGGAAAGATGATTGTTCAAAGTGGTTCCACAGTAAATCACTTTGAATCAGTTAAGTACATCAAACCTGAAATTCAAGATGTCTCTGGAAATTCTTCATGAAATTAATTTCTGTTATTTCATCACAACCTGCATATTCATCTTAGCCACCTTTTTATTTTAGCAAGGCATCTGTTGCAAGAATCCTTTCCATGAGGACACACCCTAGGCATGCATACCTACTCTGCTCTGCTCTCCTCCTGTACCAGCCCCCTCCTCCAAGCCTAACTATCTGAGGGGCGTTAGCCTTCCTAGTAGTCGCAGGCTGAAAGTCCCTAACCGTCAGGGTTGCACAGCTGCATCCCCATTGAATGCATTCTCTCGATTTCATAACATCCAAACGCTTTTTAGCAGCACACTAAATCTTATTTCGCACTTCACTCCTATTCCCCTCTCACGTAGCACAGATCATCTCTGACTCCACATGGCTCCACAGGCCAGGAGGGGCTGGGTACCGAGAGGAGAGCCCTGTTCACTGCTTTGTTCTTCTGAAATTACTTTTAAATATACCTACACAAGTACAAGAGAAAGAATGTGTCAGCCTAACACTCGCATCTTCATACACTCTCCATTAAAAAAAAAGGTCAAACCATTTCACAATTCAGATGATGAATACTTCCAAAATAATTGATAGCACATGAAGTATTTGCGTAATACTGGTGTGCTCTGGTGCCTATTGTGTTATCCATCTAAGATAAAAGCCAAGATTTTGGAGATTTATTGTGGGAGGGGTGAAAATTGACAAAGTTAATCCTTATTTCCATTTATTGCTTTTGTTTGGGGTTTGAAAAATGTCTTCATCTTCTGATCTGAGGTTTTGGACTGTTTTACTTCTTGGGTAAAGTATGTCTGCAACTACATGAGTATATGAGTATGAACCCACAACCCTGCCCTTCTCACATAACACCAACCCAACTGTGAGCAAGAATGCAAAGCATCCAAAGCAAAAACAAATAATTGATTTTAACCCGGCAAAACAGTTTTTAATGTAGACATACCAGATGACAGTTCAGCATGTTCAGAAAAGGCAGTGAGCCTGATTTCACTACCACTCAAAGTAAAAACTCCCAATCTGTCCTCAAATGACCTCAGCTCAAGAGACAGAGAGAGTGCATCACGCTAAGCTTTAAGCATAGCTAATTGCTTCTCAGACAGCACCCATAGTTAGTTGATCTCTCCACCGAGATCAATTCTATCTCCTATAGGTTTACTTCTCCTGTTTCTCTCTTCTTTATTCGTTTGTTTCAGGATCACACCACCACAAAATCAGGTAAATTAAAACTGCATTCTATTCCCACTGAAGTAAATAGCAAAACTCCCAATCCCTTTAAGAAGGGGTCCCTGAAGAACTCATACTGATACATACTGTACTGGCATTAAACACATTTTAGTGTCCTCTAGTATTTAGCGTGTACCAAAGCTACATTTTACACTTTTCACAGACAGATTCCCAGCCACTTAATGTTCCTTAGCCAGCGCTGCTACTCTAGCCTGTTCTTCCCCAGCTCAGTTCTCCCCTCTGCCAACAGCTAGGATGGGACAATGAATTTGAGTCCTAATTTCAGAGGCATAAATAGGAGTCAAATGATGCTTAAGGTTTATGTACTGGGGTATTTTTGTTCCACATCTCTAAATGGGAAGATTCAGACTTCCCCGTTAAAACATCTAGCTTGAAGTTAATGTGGTATTTATTTTCATTTCCTCTACTAAGTGTTGTGCAGCATGGCCAGGTTTATGCTGTTAAATATGCAGTTTGAGGTAGCTGCAGTTCGATAGAGACTGCAATAGTTCCTATATAAACTTTTCGTAGTGTACTCAGGGTGGAATGGGAAATGCTGTAGAAGCATCATACAAGAAAAGTGAGCTCTTGGGCCAGTTTCCTCATTAGTGAAATGAAAAGACATTATGTAGAAGTATTTATAGTTATGGCTGCATAACTATCTCATAAGCCAATAGACAACAGTCACCAACTAATCAATCTTCACAAAGTTCTTCCTAGAAAAAGGAAGATTTGATTGTAAATACAATTATTTAGTTAACAAAAAAATATTCTTAAAGACACATGTACAACTCCAAGTGTTCCAGAAAGCTGTGTTTTGGTATCTGAGATCATGTTTTCAATTCTGTGCTCTTAGAAAATATTTCCTTGCTTTGAATGCCATATTATATATTCACATAAGCTAAGCCTCACAAAATCTTTGGGTTTAGATCTAGCCAGACAGTGGCCTCCTTTCAAAAATGGTCCAATGACAGCATTAAAAAACATTAGAGGATGTTTACAGTCAGAACTGATTATCCACTAAGTTTAACTTTGCCATTTCTATTAATGCAAAGCAGTTGTAAAATCATGCAACCAAATCCTACCAGTAGCCCTTCTCACTCACTTCACACTATGTAAATTACTATAACCAAGTCTAAATTAAAAAAAAAACACGTTATTTCGAGCTTCAGCAAATGTGCTAAATTTCTGGAAATAAAAACCCTGCTGCTAGTTTGTTTGAAAGACTTAGTTTATAAATTATGGATTGTTTTCACAAGTGAGAGGAAAAAAATGCAGATTTTTTAATTAATTCAAAGAACATTCCCCGGGCCCACCAGCCTCGCGGAGGGGCTCAGCTGTGCCCTGCCGTGGGGCCGCTGGAACCGGCCGTGTCCGGCACGGGGCAGCCCCTCAGCTCTCCTCAGAGGGGAGCCTGCAGCCCCGCTGCCAGCCGCCTGGGCATGGGCACCCAGCACAGTGACGAGTACTTACAAGAAGGAATGTGTCACAAGCTCATCTTTGCACCTAGAACTCCCCCATGGCTTAAGAAATACCTGACTTTAGCTAAGGCTGTTCCTTCTGCCCATACAGAACCTGTCCGTTCACTGCCTATATGCTACTTCCAGGTTTGTCCCAGACATCCCTCCTGCCCCGTCCAGCCCTGAGGATAGGGCTGTCCCCGCTGCAGATGAAGGAGCCACAGCACAAAGCAGCTGATGCATTACTTCACAGCAGTGGCAGAGCACCCACGAGAAGCCAGCTCTCCCAGCTGCTTGTCCTCTCTTCACCCCTTGGCCGTGCTGTCCCCCACCCCCTAACATATTTGGTTTACTAAAAAATGTGAGGTTAACCTTCAAGGATTGAAGATGTTCAGTCAAGCCGTATGCCAAGGCACAATTCCTGGAAGGAACATAATATTCTCAATTTTCTTCATTGGTTGGCTGCAGCAACATCTCCTATATTCCAGCTGCAGAAGAATTGCTCTGCGATGACTGGCAGGAAGTCACTGGAAGGTTGGGATGAGCTTGCAAAGTCACACTGATGGAGTAACAAAACTTTTACATTAAAAATATGTACTGAATGGGGGATTGTTGTTTGTTGGGTTTTTTTTATTTTAGAAAATTGTTCTGGTTTAAACCCAGCTGACAACTCAGCCCCACCCAGCCGCTCGCTCACTCTCCCCCCGTGGGCTGGGGGAGAGAATCGGAAGGGTAAAAGTGAGAAAACTCGTGGGTTGAGAGAAAGACAGCTTAATAGGGAAAGCAAAAGCCGCACACGCAAGCAAAGCAAAACAAGGCACTCATTCACTCCTTCCCATGGGCAGGCAGGTGTTCAGCCATCTCCAGGAAAGCAGGGCTCCATCACACGTAACGGTGACTTGGGAAGACAAACGCCATCACTCCGAACGTCCCCCCTTTCCTCCTTCTTCCCCCAGCTTTATGTGCTGAGCATGACGTCATATGGTGTGGAATATCCCTTGGGTCAGTTGGGGTCAGCTGTCCCGGCTGTGTCCCCTCCCAACTTCTTGTGCACCCCCAGCCTGCTGGCTGGTGGGGTGGGGTGAGAGGCAGAAAAGGCCTTGACTTTGTGTCAGCACTGCTCAGCAACAACAAAAACATCCCTGTGTTATCAGCGCTGTTTCCAGCACAAATCCAAAACACAACCCCATACTAGCTGCTGTGAAGAAAATTAACTCTGTCCCAGCCAAAACCAGCACAAAAACCTACCTTATCAGTAACAATCTGCAGAAAAACTAGGTCAAAATACCTGATGTAGCTGTTACAGATAAAAACTTAAGTCTTCAGTGTGAGCAGCCTAGTGACATTATTGTGAACTAAAGCAGAAGCAGACAAGACAGCTTGAATTACAGTTTCATCTGGTTCAAAAGGGTTGCTAGTAAAATGTATTTAGGTGATCTGCTAAAGAAAAGAATACATTGCATTTTGTAAGTACCCAGTCACAGCTAGAGATTTTGACAAAAGTTGACTTTCACACGCAATTAAACAAAATAATTTCAGTTTTCTAGTTTCATAGAAGCTGATCCACAGACTGCCCTATCTCCAGGGTTATTTTGTACTGATAAAAAATCATGGGATTAACGTTTGTGAAAGAAGACAAGAAAGGACAGCATTATTATAGCCTTATTTTCTATATATCCCAAAGTGACTATAGGAAGAGAAATGAAGAAGGCTGCAATGTTAATGTATGAGAAGAGCCTGGAGACAGTCTCATCAGTAAGTTATCAGAACATCGAAGTCTTACCTCTGTTAGTGCTCTCTCAAACTGAACTAGTAGAGAAGTTGCTGACTGCAGCAATAAAGTTTTCAGTTGATGTTTTAGCAGTGGTGCTGTAAGCGTTCACCTTCTTTGTACAGGGCTAAGCAAAGAGAGAGACAAGGAGTGAGGGGGCTACATCTGGAGGACGGAGGAACAGATGGAAGAGATTCATACTCAGTTCCCAGCTCCACAGCAGGGTTTCTGCTTTGGGACTGTGGTGAGCGCGCTGCTCTGAGCCCAACCCTGGACGTAAAACAAATAACCCTCCCAAGAAGAGTGGATGGCAAGTGCTAAGGACTGCCAAGACACGGCCTTGAAGACAATACAAGAGCCGCTCCAGGCATTACTAGAGCCCACGCAAAATTCTCAATTTTAAAAAGAACTCAATCCGCATCTCCATTTCTCATCCCAAGTCCAAGAGAAGGCAGGAAAGAACTTCATTTAGTGTTTCCAGCACAGACATGGCCATTACTAATGACTCTTACAGAATTTTACCTTATGAAGGTGCCATTTCGAGAACAGTTATTCTTGAAAAAATTTAAGAGAAAAACGCCTGTCTACACTGCAGTCAAATATGTGAAATTATTCACAGCTTTAACACTGAAGCGTTCAACACTTTTGCTTGTGGAAGAACACTTGGATCGGAGAAATAAAAAATAGTGCAGGCCATTCAGATGTCTGTACAAATCCCAGTCCTGTGAAACTTAGACATACCTAAGGATAACATACCTGACAATGAAAGGAAGCTTTGATTATTGTAGCAAATCTAAAAGCACCCTCAAAATCCCCACTGTTACTATTTAAAAACTAGTTATTCACACCCTGCATTTGACTGGGTGGTCTCCATTCACCGTTAAATCTTCCCAGCATCCCCAACAAAACAGTGCTTTTTGTGGGAACTTCCTATACGCTAGTAATGATCTAAAAAGAAGACATATTTCTAGCTGGAAAACAAACAAAAGAACAAGAAAACACCTAGCTCCATGCATACCAGCCGTCAAAGGCCTCAGCACCCTGCTGAATAAGAGCCATGGATCACTTTAATTAGAGCTAAACCAGCTCAATCTGTCAGTGAGAAGCACAAGGGAAGATCTAACCATGCTGAACTGAGTCTTTCTGGTCCCACTGACGTATACTGTTAATGGTACAGGGTTCAGAGATGTTAATAAGTCCTAGCACACTTGTAGTAGCCAGAAAGTTGGGTTTTGTTTGGGGTTTTTTTTTAATTGGCATATTCCCCAAAACTTTGAAATTACTAGTCACTGTAAATATCTGTTTCCCCTGGAACTGCCCTTGTGCCAGGAAGCTAAGCCATGCTAGACAGCCCAGAACGTTACCCTTCCATTCCAGAGCTTGGGGGGCGGGGGGGGGGGAGGGGTAATTCCATTATTAATCAGTTACATTATGCCTTGCAAAATGTCCTTTTATAAGTTATTTTCATAAACACAACAACTGAAATTATGGCTGCATAATAATAATAAACCTACAAAGTTACAGTCTTAGATAATTCCTGCATTACCTACAGGGGAGAAGGATGGGGGTTGTAATAACAGAACATTGTTTCTTCTCTCCCTTTAAAGTTTAAAAGGTGTTACATACAGACTTTGCAGTTTGGCAGCAATACATCAAAAGAGACAGAAAATACTCTGTTCTCTGCTACTATTTCAGTACAGAAAGGTCTCATACAGAATGCAATAGATTCACAGCAGGTCCTTCGAAAATATTGCACCTTTAGTACCTTTGAGTAAACAGGGGACTTTAGAAGGAGAAAAATGAATACAACAGGCAATCCAAACAAATTTTAAAATAATTTCACGAATGGTTTCCCTTTCAGAAGGATAAAAAACTCTGGCTGCTCTCTAAAACACTCAACTGATAGCTTACTTATTAGACAAAAATTAGTGTCCATTCAACCGTGAAAAAGACAAGCCATTATATACCATAAGAGAGATCAAACTGACATCAGCTACTGTACATCTTGACACTGACTACATAATCAAAGTAAACTTTGCTATATGTGACTGATCTAATGTACCTGTCAGTTATCACCATCTCTGCTCAGATGAGTTCGTGTGTCACCTATATACATGGGACAAAACAAATAAATAAATTGCGATGTTATCTCTTCAAGCTGCTTGCATAGTAAGGGGAGAGTGCTTAGTATTCCGTAATGGAGTTAGGAGTAATTTACTGAGAGATAATTTCTTTTGGACCTAAAATCTCCTGCCTCCTGTAGAGCAGACAAATAGAACTATCTAACAGGAAATGGGGCATGATAATACTGCTCTTTAAATAGAACTAACCAAATGGAAATACAATAGGCATTACAAAATACACAGCTAACAGTTATCAAAACCTTTGATGCTTTTATAGCTATTTACTGCAAGAGATTGTATTAGCTGCTCCAGCCCATTTTAATACACAAAAAGTTTAACATGTTTGGGTTTTTTTAAAACACTTTAAAAAAAATAAAGTTAAACCTCTGAAGTAGTACGCTTGGGTATCTGGGGAAACTCAGTATGAGGAGGGAAAGCCACTTCATTGATGAAATAACAAAGATTCGGCAATCAGCTCCAACAGTGATGTACATGATGGATTATAGTTGTTATAGCACTGATGGTTTAATCATCCAGAACTAACCTTCCTGTATCTGAACAGAGATGCAGCAGGCTGCAGAGGCCGGGACACTCACCTGGGACTTGAAAGACTAACTCTGCTTCCGACTCTGCCCCTGCAGCTCCACACACCTTAGGCAAGACATTTCATCCTTTTGCCACACTTTGCCCTGTCTGCAAAGCACAGTCTCCTTAGGGAGAGGAGCATCGCTCACCCTGCTACTTTACAGTGCCACCAGGATCCTGACCCTCAGCACTGCCATAGCACAACCCCCAACACAAGTCATTTCAGAAGCAGTCGCCTGGGCCCCCTCTCAACTTGCAGAACTGATCTTTCCTGGCAAAGCTGGGAGAGGCTGAGACAGCAGAAACAGCAGAACCAAGACTCAGGGAGCCCTTCTCACAGCAGCATCGCTTATATATCATCTCTTCTCTGCTGCTCTGTGCGAAAAGTCACAGATTTCAGACAGCAGTACGCTCTGTCATGGCATTGCAAATGCGATTCCTGAGGAGCTCCAGTTCAGCTCACTTCTTTTACTACCCTTCCTGGCTTCTTTGCAGGGGATGCAGTCCACCCACTACTGCATAGGCAATAAATGACACAATTAGGCATTAATGCAGTAGACATTCTTACTATAACAGGGGTCTGTCTGTTTGGGGTTTTTCCCCCCCCTCACCTTCTCTTTAAGTCATACTTTTGGCACCAGTTCCTGAACTTCAAAAGGAACAAAACAAGTCTGAAGGACTGGGAACTCCACCATGGCTCCTTGCTCAGAGTGATGTTGTGTTTGGGTTTCTTCCTCGTAAGAACTTGTCAGCTCTCCTCCAGTTTGCCAAACACAACCCTTCAGCACAGCACACCTCTGCCCATTGCCTGCAGCCCCAAAGACAACAACCAAGGTCTTACTGGACAATTAAATTTGTTGAGCTGATTTTTGGGGATCATTTTACCTTTTTTTCTGCTTGCTACATATGAATTCCTTTCACTGTATTCCCTCTCGATTGCATCACTATAGCAAAATCATCTTGGTTCTTGCCTCCCTTTTGTCTTTTCTCTTCTGTCCTGGGCCCAGTGATACCTCTCTAACCTGAAAAGATAAATTATCCAGGAACGAAATTGTTGCTATAGTAGAAAGTGAAATGACTGCAGCTACCCAACTCCAGCTTCACTCTGCATCCTAGGGTCAAGTTGAATCTCCAGCCACCAAGAATGCTGCTTTATAACAAAATTTTCAGGGCACACTGTGCTGAGCTTCTTTCCAGAGCATCTCTTTTGTCCTTTTGGTTTGTGTCACTTCCCTCTCAGGGAACTTTTTCAGTACAACAAAGTATTTATCAATGCTGAATTCTCTGTGAAGTACAAGAGGTGGGAAGATTCCCTTCAGTGGAAGATATTTTAAATATTTCACTTTCCAAGTAGCTCTGTGAATAAAGGGAAGAAATACATAACTTAAACACAAGGAGTTACTGACCCAGAAGTGATTAGCATTAGCGTAAAGCTCTCAGACCCTTTTTCATCTTATTGATTCTAAGCAGAATAAATCTGTAAATGATAATAGGGCTCAATTTAAATTACCTACAGCAAGTGCTGCTTTTCAGCTCTCATCAGACAATCATGCTGTTCAATCAGCTCCATTCTGTATGTACAAAGCAAATTAATGTGTATAAAACAGTCGTAACTCAGGCCAGTTTTCAACAAAAGAATCTTTTATGTAGCACACAACTGCCTTTTATTGACATGCTTTTAATTGAACCTATAATGCTATGTCCATATTCTACCTAATTATAGCAGAAAATACATGTATCTTTCAAAATACTGACCATACCTTTCCCTGTGTAAAGTTTCCAGAAACTTTACCAGGGTGGAGAATGATGTTCTCAGTTAAGACCGGATATGTTTAGAAACGCTAAAAGGGCATGAGAAGACAATTCTGAGCACATCGCAGCCAAGCAACGTCTCAAGGACAATTGCATTAGCACACTGAATCGGCAAGGCCGGTTCCTCACTCCTTGAAGCCAGTCTGTAAACATGCCTCAAGTTTAGAGCAAGGAAGTCAGAGGGCACTGCAGTCCGTGACATTGATAGAGAAGCCTCCAGTCTGGAAGAGTTGCTTCTTCAGCAACTCGTTTCTGTTTCAAAAGGGATCTTTAGTGTGCCTTACTTTCTTTACTTGTGTTGTTCAGTTTACCAGGGAACAGGCAAGTCCCAGGAAGCCGGAATGCTACTACTTTAAAGGGTGAACTCCTGGGACAACAGAAGCAGCGATGGCAGGAAACAAAGAATTAAAGGGGAACTCTGGCAAATACTTCTGGGTCAATCCAAGACATTTGCCCAGTGGGATTATCTTTGTGAGGGCAGCGATGCCAGGGGTGGGGGAGGTTACTTGCACTTGTCTCCGCCATTTCAACCAGGATGGCTTAAAGAGCGCTACTGGGAGATTCTGCAGAGATGAAGTAGGAGGACAGAGCACAGGCCTTTCATTTCCATTTTGACATTGCCAAGTCCAGACTTCGCTGTGGGTAGGAAAAATCCTGTTGACTTCCACAGCCTTTGCAATAAAGCCTCAAGCTAAGACAACAGCACATATTCTTCTTTAAGAACACGCATGCCATACCATGGTTACCAACAGCAAAGAGCAAATAAACCCAAAGTTAAAATCAACTACACTGTTGGCATCCATTTTAACATGGGTAGAACTCCACCTCAAGGATGTACATTGACAATTAGTTAATTTTATTGTCAGGCTCTTCTGACAGGTCTGCGCTCCATTGACACTGTGCGTGGGACTCCTATCTAGTGCTTTGTTTTAAACATTCTTCCTATTAACCAGTCACCCCAAACACAGATTAAAACGAATGACATGAACACAGCCACTCTTACACGCACACAGACGCAGCAAGTAGCTGGGAACACCACGCAGAAAGGCAAGTTCTTTAGCAGTAGACAAATACTCCTCCTGATCAACGCACACACAAAAGAAATCTGTAGTGTAAATGATTCAGCTGCGCTTCCTGCTGTAGGAACGCACTTGCCTGAAGCGTGCTAGCCAGTGCTCCCGCTCAGTGCAACAGCTCTATACCCGAGTCACCTTCTCTTCCTCTTTCTTCACTTTTCCTTCCTCCAGAAGTTTGTCAGGCACTGCGATTAAAGTCTGTGAGCACTGGTGGAGTTAAAGTAAATGGATATTTAATCTCTCTGGGGAAATATTTAAGTGTACTAAGATGTATTTACTGAAGATTTCACTAATTCAAATAAATCAAGTTAAAATTACAGGCTAGACTGGCTACTGTCAGTTTTCTGAAAACCCTCCCACTCAAAAAAAGCAAATAAAAATGGTAAGTTCATTTGTCCTTTGCTTTTTGACTGGGAGCAGAGCTGACATTGATGTTCTGGTGAAGGACATTAGTATTTAACTACTTGAAGAAATTCACATTACCACAGTGTCCTTTTAAATTGCTGTACTTATGTTCGCTACATAAGTTGCTATTAGCAACTGTAAAAAACAAAAATAACCCTTATATTACTGTCTTGAACATAGCAATGGTTTATTGTACTAAATTATTTGGAGCTTTCTTCACTCAATATTTGAAATAACATTAAAATGCTATCCCTGAAAAAGAACTATTTCTTCCAAAGTATATATATCCTTCACTGTAAAAACAGACTTTAAAAACCAACGTAGCTGACAAGTAATCTCCAATTTTTATATCACGAAGTAAAACAAGTCCTTGTGAGAATATTGACTTGCCCCTTAAACTTCACTTTCCAGCTTTTAAGCTAAACGAGCACATTGCTAAAACCCTTGTATTGAAGTGATTTTGATTTCTCTGAAGCATGTGGTAGTTCCTGTTTGCCCTCCAACACTGTATTTTTTTTTGTTTTTGCATATCACTTTTCCAAATTCGTATTACCATAAAGATCTAAAAGAGGAGGGTGCTATATATTTAAAGATGAAGCAAACATTTTATCTAGGACAGATCAAACACTTTAAGATAAGCTGTCATTAAATATTTAAGTAATGCTTCTCTGAGTGAGTCCACCTGATGTTTAAAACAACATAATTTCTAAAATGTCTGCTTTACTAAATAGGAAACCTGTCTAACGTTCAGATTTGGTGGACAGAGCTTTCCATTCAGTTAAACAACATACTACTGAAATACCAAACAAAATACTTGTTCCTGAAACAGTCACACTCATCATTAACAACACAGAGTGACAACATGGCTCAAATTGGGGGGGGAAAAAAAACAAAAAGGCAACATGCCAGTAGATTCTCTTTACCATACTCTTTACCCAAGAGGATCAAATTAACAACTCGAAGAAGAAAAGGTCCAATCTGGTAGTACTGTAGTATGAAAGAAGGAATAGATAAGTCGGAAAGAAGGTTGGAGGCTCCTGCATCCCATTCTGCTCAACATGTGGCAGGATCCGGGTTAGCTCACAGCATCTTCCGTTTTCCCCTCTGTGAACTGGGGCAATAACACTTCTTGGACTTGCAGGAACGAACACAGAATCAACCAGCTTTGGTACAGAAGCAGCTTTGGTGCTCTGTGTGTGCAACATACTTAAATACACCCACCTAACCCTATTTAAGTAACATAAGATGAACAAAAGCTTCAGAGGATGGAGTTCTTTCACTGACATCAGTAAGAAATGCTTATCTCTCTCGCTACCAATTTATATCTAAAAATTTAACTAGTCTCAAAAATTCCCTTTATCATGGTTAAAGTTTATTGCCCTGCACCAGCACAAACACAGAATCCCTTGCACATGTTCCATTAGGCTCCAGTATCAATAATATTCTTCATGGTATTTTAGTCGGTGGGACACAGCTCTTTAATAAATAACCATGGGTAAGGAACAAGATAACAGTGACGAGAAGAGGAAAAGTCGGCTCTGAATGGCAGGAAGTTGTTCACATCGCATGCATCTAGCTAGGTGAGCTTATCAGTTTGGAAGGTACACTTCCCTCATCGGTGCCAATACACCGCACTGAAGAAATGTAGTTAAATATGCCTTCAGGAATGGGCTGAAATATTGCTGAAGTGGGGCTTTCAGGTCTGACCTTAAAACATCAGATCCTACTGTATGGAGTTAAATAGGGACCAAAACTCCTTTTTCTCTTCCACAAGCACTCTTACCTAGACCACCTCCAAAAATATTAAAAAAAAGAAAAAAAATCTATATAGCTGGCCTCAGATTCTTCTTAACATTTACCTATTTTTCTGGCAGTACTGAAAAAATCCACCTAGATTACTAGATCTTCCTGCTTAAGTTAATTTTTCTTGTCTCAGCAGAACAGATCCTAGTTTTCCATGCTTTTGTGCTTGTAAAACTGCTGTTTGCTTCTGGAACAGAGGACCTAGATATAGTTCAGCCATTACAAAAGCATTCCAGGTCTCTGGAGACAGGTGGTTCAGGATGGAGAGAGATAAATATAGCTGCTTCTCCATGGAGCATTCTGTTGCCTCAGGTTTCCAAATCCAAATTAAGTAGTTAATGATTTATGTATACACTGAGCATTAACATCTTTGTGCCACGTTAGTCATCAGATCACAAGTGGCTCTAAAGAGGCTTTAGTCAAACAAATGATTATTAGGTTGAATGATTCGGCTTACTTCATGTAAACAGTTCCAGCATGTTCACATTGATCATCACTAAACTGCACAGAGGCAGGCAGTCTCAGTAGTAAAGTTAAAGCAAAAACACCACTACCACAGAAGAAGCAACGAGTCCTTGGCTCTTTTTTAAATTCAAGTGTTATCGCACTGATATGCCCTTCTCCAGATGCATTATCCAAGGTTGCAAGCGTCCACTGTAGATAGCGAATGCTTTTATTAAAGCTTCACCGATGCCATTATGAAATTGCAGGACTGTCTCTCTTCCTTTAAAGATAACTTTCAGCTTCCATAATCACAAGAAACCCTGAACGCATACCCTCTAAATCCATAGCCAGAGGCCAGCTATATTTATGCCTACATGCAAGTATTAATTATTTTTTTAAAAGTAATTTCCTGGTGCAGAGATCTAACTCAGACTTTTTAGACACTGAGTAGGCAACACAGGGCAGGTGTGAATTCTTCCTCCTCACTAAACCTTCTGGTTGTACATATTGCTCTTCAAACCCAAGTTTCCTCTGAGGGTTGTTAGGTTGGGTTTTTTCCTTTTCTCAGATCCAATACTCAGCATGAATCCTTTTATCACCTTAGCAATGTACACAGATCAGCAAAAATATCATTTTGGATAAGATAGCATCTAGCTATATCAGTGTTTGTAACTTAACCTTTTTCAACCTTCCGTTACAGAGGTGGCTTGCCAGGTTTTGTTTTGCTAAGAACATCTCTCTAGAGACCCGAACAAAATCAACAATCTTTGTCTAGTGAGTAATTACTTTTTTTTTTTCCTTTTCAGCACTGCCCTACATTATGCAGTCTGTTATTTCATTTCGATATTTCCTACATGTCAGAAAACATGAATTACACGGTGCCTTCTGCCTGCTCTACTACATGGTGTAAAAGTAGCTTAATTATAGACTATATAGATATTTCCCCAGTATCGGAATAATCATCAGTACTACCTAATCAGGGCATATTTACCTCAGCAAAGCCTTTTTAGACTTCTGTCACGAAACACAATATCCAATTATTATAGCAGTAATCATCCAACTCAACATTTTGTTTCGCTGGGAAACCTTTACAATGTTTTGTACTCTTAACACCCCCATCCTTCTCCAGGCGTGTTCACAGTGGGCATTTCTGTTATTCTGAAGCATGGTACAAGTACGACTCACCTTCACCTTCGGTCTTTACTTTTGGTAACGAGCAGATGCCCTGGTTGAGTCTGCGGTGCTGCAATGCTGAGTGCAGCAGAGGTAAGTCTGAAGAAAGAAGCTTCCCTTTTGACACAACAGCTGAATAGTAAAGAGGAATAGCAACAAAGCACACTGCCAAGAGACAGAGCAAAAGAACAAGACATGAGCCACGAGACATTAGGTGTCTCCTTTCCAGACCCAGTACTCTGTTTGCTGGACTCGGGAGGCAGACCCTCGCCATTCTGACATTGTTGAATAAGGGATGCTGTTAAAAAAAAATATCCTAACGTGTCGATTCCTGTTGTTGAGCAATGCAAGTCTGAGCAAAGAACAGTATAGCTCCTTTTAGACTTTTTTTCTCTTGGGAGATGGGGTGCTGCAAGGGTTTACGGTTTCTTAACATAAAGCAATTAAGAAAAGTTTTCTTAGAGACGGTGACTATCACTTTCCATAAACACTCTTTAGCAGTGCATTTTTCGAAAACCATTCTGATGGCATCCAACTAGAAATGCAGTGCTAACACGGCAAAGCCAAAAATTCTAGTAATGAGCAAGGGCTGGGTTTACTCTGCAAAATGTAAAGCAAAATAGTCTCAAACACAGAGTTAAGAGTACTTGTTAACTTGCAGAGATGGCCTTAAAAAGAAAAATTCAGAAGCAACTAGAATAATACTGATTTTCGAGGTTAAATTAGTTTTGTTTTGCAGATGCAAGATCATTACTGCAAATGGTTTGGCTTGACCAAGCAGAATAATTAAGTTTCAAGGAAGGGAATGGTTACCAAAAAAAAAATTTTTTTTTTCTTTTTTGTCTATACTCTGCTTTAGGTAAACTGACATCATAAGTCCTTTAACAATAGTACCGTTCAGCTGTATTCCCAGTCCCACATTGACAACAAGGCAATTCTCCGAATGCAGAGAAGATAAATGGAGTTAATGCCACTAAGCAAACATGACATTTTTGTTGTACTGTGATCATAGATGAGTCACTAAGTAAAATGATTAATCACAAATCAATGTTACTAGGCTCATTTAGAGATGATTCTCCCTTTGCAAAGCAGGTAGAAGCTCTAAATTTATAGGCTAATGCGTTTATTCTAGCTGTAGCAGTCTCGTTATTGGTCTTAAGCATCAGAGTCCGCAGGAAATTTGTGCACAATTAAGCTAAAGTGATGACCTCCTTATACACATTTTGGCACTTTTTTATCTGATAGCGTGTTGTGTAAATATATAAATGAATTGAAGCATTACATAGAAATTACAGCTAATGCAATACTAAGAAAAATAGACATATACCAGAATTTTAATACATATGCCAATAAGGTACCTAGACCATAAATTACACTCATTTTATCAGTCTGCAAATGGGTTTATCAGTCCACAAATGGGTTTGTACTAAGATTTTAGACTGCTTCATTTTCGGTTGACTAACATTTGTAACTTCTACAAACAGTTTTATGATCTAAATTGTTTCAGGAGGAAGTGCATGGATTTGTTGAGCGACATGTTTGTAAGTCATACACACACTGTGAATACTTTCTATTTGGTAAATAAATTCACCTTATTTAAATATTAAGCAGAAAAAAATATTCTTTCAAACTTCGTAAAGGCTTGCTAGCACCATAATGCTTTTTTTCTCACCTTGAATTTAATGAAATTAAATACTTGCGTAGACTTATGCACATATCTTTATCTGCCTACCTAATCTGTCAATATAAATTGTTTCTGGAGTGATCATTTCCAACCTACAAAGGGTAATTTTCCAGGGCAAAAGATTGTACCGGTCCTAGACGTGACAGACTCTGGATCCCTGAACTACCAGACAGGGACTATTTCAAAGCAGAGCTGGCTGAATATCAAACATGATTTAAAGAACATTAAATAAATACATAACAATTTGATCAACTTTAGTATTCAGAAGTGACTCAGAAGGGAGTCATTAATTGAATATAATGAATATACTCGTGACTGTATGGTGAAAGCCACAATTCACAAGCTTTTAGACCCTCCTAACACACACAAAGTTTTTGCTGTGCTGAGCGGTAGTTGTAATACTAGGAATCACATCGCCATCTGGAAAACACCAGGCTTACACTGAGACTGCAGTTAGCTTCTCCACAATGTAGCAGTGTTAATGAAGGGATGTGGTGGCGAGGTCCCCAGGCTGCTCTGTGTTCTAGTTGAGCGGAGAGGAGTTGCCAAGCAGAACCATCCAAGAGTTGCGAGGTCCTAAGCAAAAATAATCTATAGTAACCGCTAAGCAGCTCACACTGCTCTTGCCAGAAAGTTCCAGCCAGGTAGTGAACACACCACTGTGCTCTGGCTTAGGAAAAAGGTCAAGTACAAGATCTTTGGACACGCACAAAACTGTCCTGCATGTGGAGCATTTATTGCTCGAAGAATACACCTGTCATTAACAGTTCTTGCATACTTCCAGTGCTCCTCAAGATAGTAATTGATGCATTACACCTTTAGATCTCTCTTGAGAGCAGGAGACATCAACCCTACAAAGTGATCTAAACTATGTCTGAAAGAAGTTGTCCATACATGAAAATTGACCAGCTATTAAAATGAACTTGTCTCAGCTCTTCTTTTGCTCCTACTATGCACAATGGAAGGTGAAACAAAACCCTGTGACTAATCTATTTCTACACTGAACAAGGAAAGCAAGGACTAAATCAACTGCCTTTTAACTAACTAAGAACGGAAACGAACACCAGGAAATGATAATTACCTAAATAACTAGGAGGGTCTACAATGAATTAAAAATATCTTTTCAGCAACTCCTATGATGAACTGCCATCTTGTACTTGCTACTTACTGTTTTCAGGAAGTATAGACGGGGACTAAGTGACAAGAAAAAGAAGTTAAGAGAGCTATGTAGACATTAACAGCTATATGTCACATTTTAAAGCTCTTTACTCTGCAATCATCATTTAAAACTTTACTCCCTCCTTTCAAGATTATTTGGGCAACACATTTTCCCTAGGGGAGATATTCTAGAGTTAATGACTTAAGAATCTGCTACTGAGTCTGAGTAGGAAGCGTACCTTCACAGGAGCCACGTTACAGACGGGTATCTATACAGATGTTAAAGTGCTGTTTTGAACTTGGCACCGCAGCTTTTGGGCCATTTGCTCTGTATTTTTCCCCATTTACAAGCCATCAATAAGGAGGGATAAGCAAAGCATTCACGAGAAACTTTACACCACGGTCACAGAGGAACTAACAACCCTTCAGATCAGCTCCCCATTTTCAAAGGAAAACTGCATTTGAGCGCCAAGCCACCCCAAGTCTTCCACAGCAGAAGCAGCATACTGCTGCTAGACATAAGGCAACTTACACTTTGACGATATACCGGTATAATGCAGCTCATTAAACTCAGTTGGCAATATTTAACCGACTGATGTGATTAGAAGCATCCCGTCTTCTTGCAAGGCCGCGCTGTAGCAATCAGGAGAAGTACAGTGCACGTGCTTATGAAGTCCAGGATTTCACAAGTACTAGGCCACTGACACCAGTTCTCCCAACACTGAAGAAAGAGCAGCCAAGTACGCTGTGAAGGTGAATGTCGCTGGGTCATAGGATTTGCATGATGATGCTTCTGTGAAAAGAACTTAGAATTGAGAAGATACTGCTTTTTCTTAAGGGAGCACGGCTAATGAAAGGACCAGACGCTGTTTCCAGCAAGCTGCCTCAGATCACCCTGCAACCAGCCAGCATGCTCAAGGCCTGCTGACAGCAGTGTCCCAGCTGAACATGAGAAAGTATCTCTCTACTATAGTAACGTGACAATTTTAAACCAAAGACCTCATAAGCCATACACTAGGCAAAGATCTGTCTAAATAAGTATTTCACTTGATGACTAGAACTTGTATTTCTTTTTGCATTTTGGTTTTGTGACAGCTGCTGACAGAGAGATAGAAGACGATGAGTCACGAGCGTATCTGCACAATCACAATCAAGTGCTCAAAGCCTTCCTAATTCCACACAGGACCATTAAAACCTTGACTTCCAAGAATGAACCTGAGATTCCAGGGAAAACTCCTCACACGTTCTCTGCAGTTATAATACACGTTATACGCTTTTTTAAAGGTAGCAATAATTGTCAGACAAGTAGAAAGGGGGAGGGGGGGAAGACTTAACTACAGAACAGCTCCCATTGAAGCAGTATTTTCCTTTGCTCCAAAGGAAGCCCCAAAGCCCTATTCAGAAGTTATTACTCAAAAAATAAAGCTAGTCAAGCCACACCTTCTCGCCCTGCCTCCCAGGGACAGACAGGTATCTACGTTATGAGACTTAGCACATTAAAAGCTGACTGCTTGTTTTCTATCATCATCTAGTATTTTCAACTGCAAAATTTTCAGCCCACATTGAGGAAGGCTGAATTTGAAACAGAGACCAGGAAATTTAAAGCAGCAATACAGTACGCATGCAAAAGCTAACACTGAACAGGAATATACATCCATCTTCCGACTGCAATAAGCAGTACCAGGCAGGAATTCGCAATCACCACAAACAGAAAAAGCATTTTTTCTTAGAAAAAATTTGCTTAGAAAAAGCAAATTTTTGCTTAGTCATTGGAAATGTTATTATTGTAAAACTAACTCTTAACAGACAGATTCCTCCTTCAAAAACAGCATAAGAGGAGAAGCAAATTCCCCCTAATATTTTTTTAATAGGACGTAACAGAATAAAGGAAAGCGTTAGGAGCAAAGCGACGTTGGCAGCTGTAGTCGCAAAGGCGAGTAAGATGACTACAGTGCTCCCTCTAGTGGCAATACACATGGGTGAGTTACTCGCCTCCCGTTAACATGACAGCAAATTGGTGGTCAAACTCTAAATTTCAGCTACAGCAATAAATCTTTCTTCGACAAACTTTGTAGCAATACAGCAGGTACTTCAACTGAAGTAGTATTAGAAAGACTCTACAGCCAAGATGAATTCTCACACGTAAGCCTCAGGAATATGGTCTACATTATGAGAACCAACTTTTTTCACCAGTGATGCTGCCAAGTGCAAGCCACTGCAGCATGTAGAAAAGAGCATGAAATGAGGTCTCTGATCAGAAATGCGGATTTGAATTTAAATTCGATCTCAGCACCAGAGAAACCATTTACAAGAGATGAATGTTCTGGAAGGAGGTGGAAAAAATGTTTTCCACGTGGTAGGACACAGGATACTTAGGAGCACCTACAAGGGATCTCAGGAAACCAAATTGTAACTGGGAAATGTTTGGATCAAGAGTACAGTTCAGGCCAGTAGTAGAGAGAACAGAGGACAGCAAAGTCATAGCCAATGCCATCTTTCCCCATCAATTTAGTAAAGGAAGTTTATCAATTTGTTTTGCCAGTGTGGAAGTTTTGCTTCAGCTTGTGCCCAAATAGTGTTTGGCCATCAAATGAGACTTTCTCATTGCAGTGAAACTTAATATGCTTGAGAGATAAATGAAGAAGTGTTTAGGGAGGGATAATAAGAGATCTATACATGCAGTGTTTAGCTGTGACCGCATGACCTCACTTGACAGATAGGCAGCTGTTTGCCAGGAGGTATAACAACTCATCCGTGCAACTTGTTATCTCGGTAATGAACTGCTGCAACGGGAGTTACTGGGAAAGTTCAGAAGTCCAAAGCACAGCAGACCCACTCACTGAGATCCTGTGGTTCAGAAAGCATAAGCATCAACTTCCCTGCAGCTTCTAGCGCTATCCAGTAAGCAGTAAGTCCTTACTACAAGCGACCACCACAACGGGTCAAGGTCCTTGGCAACATTTCAATTGGTTTTGCTGCAAAACACTCTGCACCATCACTCTCACCTTTGGGTGAAAACAGACAAAAACACAAGCAGGGTGGTGAAGCGAAGGCAAAGCACCACAAGAGCAATAGCTTCTGCGGTTACATTCTGCTGCCTCTCAGTCGCAGACTTCACAACAATTAAAGGTCTCTGACAGTTTGACAAGACTTGCTGTGACATGCAGTGTTTCTGCCCTCATCTGTCCCTCTCCATCCTTCAGTATCTACAGAAACAGGGTGGGATGGTAACATTTGGTCAATTTTAACTGCTGTAAGTATTTGATGAGAATCAACTTCCACAAGTGTTTGATGAGCCTTAGCTGGGACGAACAAGGCAGTTTATATCCCTGAGATGCTGCAGGAGACTTTCTGAACGCTGAAGAATACATCCTTATGCCAGCTATTCTCTTCTCAGGTTTTCAGATTTTTTCTCCTGGATTCCAAGGGGGAAAAGGAATGTTCATAATATTACACTTGAAACTTCAGTATTGCAGAAGGCAAATTTGGTTCAGGGGCAATACAGAATATACAGGCTGGCAAGTGTCCTCACTGTCGCCTACTCAAACGCTGGTGATTGCAAAGCCATCGTCGCTGCCGTGTCCTTGCTGGTGCGGCATGTCTTGGTGTGCATCGCTGCAGCTTCCAGAATCCCCGAGCATACCTGCTTCTGCTGTAGCAAACGAGATCTGGATTTACAACAGTGACACACAGGTGCCTGCATGATGAGCTGTAAGAATGTGGTAGGTTGTCAGCTTGTAAGTCCTATTAGGGATTTTAAACGTCACATGATAGGTGGTGGTTTGACAGCTATGGGTACTGAGGGTGACAGCAGAAGAAGATTCAGAGTTATTGCTGGCAACAAAAGTGATTAGACTTCCTATGCCCATAGCTATATAGTACATAGCATATATATTAAAAAATCCCCTGGCACAGAAATCAAAACTAAGGACAGACAGCTTTCAGTACACGATCTTGGGTTATATCATTTACAAGTAATTGTTTTCCTATGAAACAATTCTGATCAGATTTTGTGGATAACAAACAACACTAGTTAAGGAGGGACTGGTTTGCTTTCTGTCACAAAGAACAGTTAACATGTGCCACTTTATTTGTACTTTCTGCATGAACAGTGAGTAAGCAAGCCCTATATACGAATCCCTCTGCTCTGAAGAAGATAGCAAAGATATTCTGATGAAACTATGTGGTATGTCATCAATTTTAATTCCAACCTGTACTTCAATATGCACATAACTATTTTCAGATACAATGAAAACTTGAAGTGAACAGCATCAGTCACCAGCATTGCAGCTTTCAGTAAATCCTTCACAACTTCAGAAAAATCTCTATAAACATTGTGGAAAGTAGATACAGAATGTACAGAGGACAGTTTTCTATACAAAAGTGCATTTTAGCAATAGAATTAGCAGAGAACCTGGGGGAAAAAACCCTTAATTTAAGCAGTACCATATACTCTAATCTATACCCCCATCTCTCCCCCAAAAAAGGAGGAAAAAAAAAAAAAAATCAATCACAAAACCCCACTTTCCCCTTGCTTTGGTTATGAACTATATTCAAGGCTTCAACATTACAATTTTTTTTTTCATTGAAGAATTTATTTGTAATTTGGAAATGTTTAAAAGTTAGGCAGATGAGAGAGAATGCACGTATGATTCAGAGTTAACAGTCAAAATAGACAAGCTTTGAATATTACTAGGATTTGCCCTTGGTAGATGAATAAACTATCTTTGCAATCCTTAAATGGGAAATTGCATGTTGACTTGTCTTTTCTATGCCCAAGAACTGCAAGATCAGTACGCTAAAGAGCATTAAACCAATAAATCTAACTACATTTGCCATGAAAATCTGGCTTGTAAGAATGAACTTCAAGAGCCCCCCAAAACAGTCAGGTTTATTAATATTTGTAGACCAATGCATCAACTGATTTCAAAGCTAAAAGAGCGTTAGGAGAAAACAGATGGCTTCAGGCCATTCAGCGTAGATGAACAGTAAATACTGCCATTTTTATGTTTCTGTATTGTATATGCACTCTGATGTAAATGCATATGAGTAAGTTCAAGCAGGTTGGTTGGTTTGTTTTTTCCCCAGAGAATGATCTTCACAGGTTTCAAACCACAATATGAGAACTATGAGTTAAGCCCAGGAAAGTCTTGCAAAGACTTTTCTTGCTCTTCTTAGTAAGCACCCCATACTGAGCATACTATAACCATCTTTTAATCAGTTTCCCAGATAAAGAAAAATAGATAATATCTTAACAGAGACAAAGGATGACATTAGATACACACACAAAAGTTAGACAGGTTTGTCAGGCAGCTAGCTTTCTTCCTCATATTTAAAATCATATTAGAAAAGAATGTTCTCTATTGTTTACAGTCCTATTGCAATCAGACTTTCAGTGCTCCTTCTAAGCCTTTTTAGAGAAAACGTTACCATGGAAGCAAACCGTTAATGTTACAGAGCGTAAATTGATTACATTCATATTACAGTAGGTACAAAGCACCTAGATATACAGCTCAGTACCATGGAGCCATACAACTATGAGCTTTTTCCTGTTTGTCTCTGTTTTGCTTTTAAGCTTGACATTTTTTATCTATGAATAAAAAGCAGACATTTGATTCTTTTTTGAAAAAGCACTAATAAGAATGCATGATTTTAGCAGTCTGTTACTCTTCCTTATCTATCTGAACCTAATAATCTGTAGATAACTTCCTGTAAAACAAAGCCGTAGCCACAATGGCCAACACTTGAATCAGCAAGACCAGGTTTAAGTAAAATTCCAACTGTTTGACTAATGCCACGGGTATCCAATACAAATTCATAGAATCATAGAATCATTTAGGTTGGAAAAGACCTTTAAGATCATCGAGTCCAACTGTAAACCTAGCACTGCCAAGTCCACCACTAAACCATGTCCCCAAGCACCATGTCTGTATGTCTTTTAAATACCTCCAGGGACGGTGACTCAACCACTTACCTGGGTAAGCATACAGCATATTGCAGGGAAAGACAAGAATCTGATAAAAACACCTCCCCCCTCCACAAAATGAGCGTGTCATTAGTTCTGAGAAGGATGTGAAGAGAAAAGGGAAAAAACCCAAACACGTGGAAGTATGTGAGAACTCTCAAATCCCACAGCTACTTCAGGCCTGATTCTCTGAGATGCCAAGTACTTGGCAAAGACAACATTCAGGTAAGCAAGATGTTATTCTGCATTCTTAGCAGAACCTTCAGAATTTTGTATTCTTAGGCGATAAGCATCCTGGGACTACAAGATTACAGAGCTATAAATTATTACCATGGAACCCCTGGAAATCCACTCTCTTCTATCGTTGTAACTGTCACACAGTGACTGAGGTACCCAGCTGGAGATGACATACCACAATCAGCTACTGTGGCACCCAGGACCTTTTCATCCAACGTAACAGATGAGCAACTGGAGCTATCTAATCACTTGCATTAATTTATATTGACATGCCCACACTAAGATGAGGATGGAAATACTATCCTCCCTCATTTCATGATCTCTGGAAGCTAGTAGACAGGTGACCAAAAAGAACTGTACTTCATCAAAATGAGGAGGTCTTCTCTCAACAAAGCCTGAGGGATTTTAAACTCTGAAGAGTTGCTGAAACAGAATAAAGTGACACACTTTCTTGCTCCACCATGCTGAGATATTGCACCTTTCTTACAATTCATTTCAGAGTCTCAATTCTCTACAGTATTAAGTGTGCATTTTTCTTCAGGGAGAAAAAAAATACTCACATTTCAAAATCACTGCAAAAAATAAAGGTTCTCCTGAACTGTGACAGTGTACACACAGTGAAACGTTTCATGAAGAATTGATCCATTACAGCCATGGTAAATTGCAAGAGTTCAACAACTGCACCCTGAAATTAGCTGAATTGATAGCACTTCAATTTTTTTCCTCCATCCAAGATATTTAAAAGAAGCTCCAAATTTAAGTCAATCTGAATTCTCAGTAACTTGTATTCTGTTAAGAAGTTTTTGGTATTGTTTCTACAGGAGGAAGGGAGGCATCAACCAGCTATAGTGCAATGCAAACAAATATTGACAGGTAACAGTCACTTCTGGTTAGTGGCCAAATAACTGGCCATATGGGACAGCTAACAGTCAAGTTTAAAATGACATTACATAGCTTTTAATCAGTCAATGGCCAAGTTTGGGTACCTGTTGTCTAGCAGCAGTAAGAGTGACTAAGTTCACACATACTAGTTTGACTACGGACCTCATGTATTTCTTATCAAAGCCCTTTTAGAGGCCACTGTTCAGATATTTTACTGGTCAGTTTATTTTGAGGCTACAAGAAACACCACTTCCGAAAGAAAAATACTTCGGCTGTCAGGGCTAATAAGTCTGTGCAGGACATGCAAAATGAATGTAAATAGTCCTATATAAAATTGATCGTGCAATTCTGCAGGATTGGGCTATATCCTGCAATTACAGGCACCTGTGGTCACACTAAACTGCCAAACTCCTTAATTCACAAGAGCAAAATCAAAGTAATGAAAAATTACTTCCTAAACTCAGAACTAGAAAGTACTTTTATAATCTTTTAAGTTTCATGTTGAAATTTAGAAGTATCATTTTCATCTCAGTTGGGGGGGGGAGGAGTTCTGTAACAAGTAGTTCCAAGATAAAGACAAAAGTCACCTTACAGATTGTCAGAATTAGGAAACAGGTTAAAATTTCTTTTGCCTCCCTACCTGAAAGCCACGAATTTACCTCATTTTCTTAGCAAGAGAAATTTCAAAAGCAGATAGACAACAAAAGGAGAATTCTGAAACATGTAATGGTGTAACAACCCACACAGAAGACACATCCTCAGCTAAACATACAATTAAGAAGCACAGGTGCATTAATTAAGTTCTCTTGCCAACAACATGATCTATTTAGATACGCTTCTGGGGAAAAAAGCCACCAAAGTTGCGTGCCACTTGTTTGCACTTCTGTTTCCAGTAGCATTTTTAACTATTCTAAGTAGTGTCCTAGACAACTTAATTGCAGATTAGTGTACTTTCAATGCATAAAGATGTTATTTTAATCTTTTCATAGCAATACTAGGGATGTACTGGTCAGCCATCAGTAACAATCATACTATAAGATATTGAGCAGCAAAATAACTTTCTGAAGACTAAGCTTGCAAGTTGTTTTTTTGAATTCTAATTGCTTCCTAAAGAACTACATTATTAAGCATTATTTGTGTTACAGATTCCCTGCATTAGAAGTCCTGCTTCTTGCTTTCTGTGTAGTTTGAGTTAAATCGCAACTTCTAGAAAAGGATTTATCACAGTACTTCAATTTTGTATGATCCAAGAGCAAGACTGAAGAGAGCCCTATAGAACTAAAGATTTTTTCCTCATGCTAAACAATCTTCCTAATAATGAGAAAGGAAGACAGAACAAGCCAAGTGTAATATTAACTCTAAGTTGGAAAAAACAAAAAAGCTGAAGCATAGTAAGGCATGCTTAGTGTCATCCAAAAGCATCCCTAGACTTATGTATTGCAAGTAACTTAGCACGTTAGCCAAGTTCAAGTTTCCTTAAAATTGTATCTATTCAGCAGCTTTTCACAAGTCAGTTAAGTTTCTGAAGTCTTTGTTGCAAAATTAGTCTCAAAAAGCTGAAGTTCCTCAATACTTAGACCTTCTTACCAAAATTACACTTGAGAAAAGATCTGGTTTATACTGTTAACACTAATCAAAATTTGGTCAAGAAATATATGTAAACAATAAAGATAATACATTTAAGGCTTAGAAAGAACACTGATAAATTCACCCCTGTCACATTAAAACATCCACATCTCCTTCATGGTCCTCCTCAGTCACTTTTAAAGAGAGCACTTCTTCATTAAGAAATAATCCACTCAGTCTTTCCTTACGAGCTTGTCTTTGTTCTTTCAGCTGTCTCTTGCGTAAGGCCTTTTGCTGTAGTTTCCGTTGCTTGGAACGTTTCTGTCAAAATACAGAAGAGACAAAAAATAAGATTTTGTTCTGTAGATTAGAAACCACCTTTAAAGCTGGCAAATATAAGTTAACCTCTAAAATAACGTCTGCTCTGAAAAGTAACTAAAATGAATTCTCAGAGGTGGTGCAAACGTTCATCCAAAATCATATCTAATATTAAAATATCAAGACCATTTACCACATCTGAGTTATGAGGCACAACATCACGCTGTGATGTTGCATAGCTGAGTCTTTGATCAGAAGAATCTTTATTGCAGGGGAAATGTTACAGTCTTACAATAACAACCTGAGATGTTGAAGAGCAAGCAGGAACTACTTCTCTCCTCCACACCTGAAATTGAAATTATGGAGACAGGACAAGTGCCACAGTACTACTTTAATTGAAACATGCTTCAATAGGTCACTCCTCACCAAGTAAATCTCATGAGACATGTTGGAAGAATAAACTGAGTAAGATTCAAAAAGCCTGATGAAACTTCTAGTTGGGAAAAAAAACACAACCAAGACAGTCTTTACTATCCAGAAATTATGCCTAGATTAGGTTGATCAATCTTGAATAAATTTTTTTTGGTAAAACTGTGTGTTCATTCAAAGAATTAAGTTAGATGCAGAAGCCCTTATTCAACCCCCACTCACCTTAATCTAAACAGAAGTATTGAGAAGATCTACTACATAGAAACATCAGGCTTTCACTTAGAAGTGATAGGAAGAGCACAAGTTTAAATTCCTTATCGTCATGTCAGAGGAAACAGTCAGCATTGGTTTAGCCGGTAACTTCAGCAGGTCCTCTGTTACTAGCTACGCTCCTTCAGTACAAATATCCCAGTTAAGACCCCATAAGCAACCTTAACAAGTTAGACAGCTTAATACACATGTACAGAATTAAAAACTTTACTTTTGAATCCCGGATTCTTTCTGCAGCACTTGTGGACAAATTACTATCGCTGTGCGCTCGACTCATGTTGGCACTCGAGTTTGAAGCAGAGTTAGCGACACTAGAACCACTGCTGCTGGCTGAGCTGACCATGCTGGCACTGCTGCTGCTGGCACTGGCACCGCTCACACCACTGGTACTTGCACAACTGTAGCTACTCCTCTTCCAGCTTTCCCTTGCAGACCGTTGACGAGGTCCGTGCTCCTTGATATAGTTTCTCACCTTTAGAACAGAGGCAGCAGAATTACTAAAGCCTAATACTGGCCTGAGATACTCCTTTTCATGGAAAAAACAATTTGCCTATTAATAATGATCAAGTTATTGGATCAGTTCAGTTAGTCTTTTAAAACATTTTGCTGTGGTTGCTTAAATCCCAAGCCATCTGGCAGTCACCAAGAGAACTTAACTAAGTTAATATTAACTTCGTTATGGAAGGAAGAAAACTAAGTAACAAGGTTTGAGGTTTTTTCCCCCCCTCCTGTCCCCCAAGTTTTCTACTACGTAACAATGAGTTATTATAACACCAAACAGGAACATCAGTCAAGTTCAACTGAACTAAGTTGTTTACCTAATGTATCAAAACCCTTTATTTTGTTAGGTGTACTCAAACAAAAGTGGCTGTAAGGAAAGCAGTACTTTTCTACTTTAAGATGATAGTTAGAAAATGTTTGAAATATGAAATAGGCCAAGCTCATAAAAGCAGTGAATGTTTTCCATTTTCAATCTTTACCTTCATCATAATCACAAAGAGAGAGTAACGCTGAGGAATCCCGCTTGTTTGGATACCGCATCTTTTCCCAACAACACATCACAATAGAACAAAGACTAAGACGACAGTAGCATATATCTACCATACCAATCAGGTACCCTTCTTTGTTATAATTTGTATTTTGCAACATCTTTTTCTATATCCCTTTTTACATGAAATTTATGGTCTTCCCCAACGAATTCCAATCCTTTGGAGTTTTAAATGCTAGTTTATATTCAGTGAGAAAATGAAGATCCTCAACCAGTTGATGGTCGTGAAGTGGAATACGCTTTGTCATAAGCAGTAGTGGGTCAACAGCACAACTCAATACACACACGCCAGCTTAGGCTTAACATATATTGAGAATATATAACCACAGTCTTTCATATAAAGGTTTAATACACACAATATGCTTTTGAACTCTATTTTCCCTCATTGACAATACTGTGCTCTAATGTATCTCCCTACATCTATTGATTTTGTATAAAACTTGATCACAACTCCATAAGAGATTTTGCAAGACATATCAGATGCTGAAACGCCGAAGTCATATGTACAAACCTTAACTCACCTGTTTCAGTTTTTCATCTGTGAGACAGTTCAATTCAATAATGAATTCACTATCTGTAGGTGAGATCTGAGCAGTAGGATCAATAATTTTAATGATATCAAGTTGCTCTCGAAGGCCCATCTCTGTACTGACTTTGCGACTCAAATATTCAATATATTCAACCTAGGACCCAAAGAAAGGCATGTCATTTTAAAGTATTGTTGATTCTAAATGAGTGACAGAAAAAAGGAAGGACCAACAGAATAAAATGTGCTCATATACCACATTTCCTATGATTCTAGCCTCATTGAGTATCCTCAAAAACTCAGGGTGAAAACCTGAGTACACATTAAACTGCCTCCTACAGATGCAAAAGACAAGAAGATTTAGTTTCAAGAATCAAGCAGTGCTGCACAGGTCTACATTTACACCTACAGCAATCAGTAAGTCTTTTAAGAATTGAAAGTTCTTCTGTATGTTACAGTTCTCACATAGGAAAAAAGTCAATTTCACCTGTTCATCATTTGTCATTGCACTCCATGGAAGTTCATCAAGATTCCTATGCTTATTTTTCTTTTTCGGAAGCAGACAAGGAGAGCTCGGAATACTAGGTATAACATCAGAAAGTACATCACTCCCACTTGTAATGTCGCTGCCAGGCAACTTGTAATATGCAAGAGAAAGAACAAAGCCTTAGAATACAGTAGGCAGATTTAAAGTCACTCTAACACTACAAACAATTCAAAACATACCAACAAATCAGTAAAGCATCGCTTATCTATGTACTCTAACAGCTTCTTAATAATTACTCATAACCCTGCAGTACTCCTTTGAATCTTCCAACAGCAAGTGCAGCAAACTCAATTCATACTATTCTCTACTTATCAATCCTCTTTTTAAAAATTTGCACTTAAGAAAACAGCAGAATGATGTGGCATTTCAACTATTTCCCTTCTCCAGCCGTGTAAATTGTCCATTACAATCCAAACCTAAAGCGTAAGTCTAGTTTAAAGAAGATCATTTCAAAGTAGGTTTGTAATTTATACCACACCCCATAATTACACAAGACAATTCAATTAAAATCACTGTCATTTTCCTGGAAGCAACTGCAGAACTTTAGCTAGCTTCATTTATACAACTGACATGCAATTTCTGAATGTACTTCCAGTTAAAGTGTGACAGTTGGATTACTCATGCTCAGATTCTGCCAGATAACACCATGAAGAGCCACAAAAAAGTCTTTCCAAAATTCTACAAGTCCAATCAAGCACGTCTCTTAAGAAATGCTTGTTTTAAAAAACAAAGAATAACAAAAAAAGGCTAGTTACTAGTCAAACATGCCGTCAGCTAACTAAGACATGGGAAATTGCTTCTGTTCAAAACAATCGCCGAGTTTATCAGGCAATGAAAAATTCACAACTCAGCGAAGCTCTGAATCTTTGAGATCCAATCTGAGTTGTTCCTACGGCCGCATTATACAAATGCACTTGTAACTTCTGTGATACAACGCACATAGAGACTAGCAGTTAGACTAAAACAGTAAGAAATTCAGAGCTGATTTCAGTCCATGTTATCTTAAGCTCATTTGCATCTTCTGAAACAGGATTTGCGCTTTCTTGAAATCAGTGTTTTCAGTCCTTATACTGCGCTTAGAAGACTCTGTACATGCTTTGACTAAGCTTTATGACAAAATGTAAAAGTATTCCTCAGTATATTCTGAAGCATCACGTTTCCTATTTCAAAGTTCAACATTCACAGTTGATTTAAGTCAAGTCTATAACATATAAAAAGATTTGCATATCACAACTGAAAAACTGCTGAACAAAGACTACCACAGACGAGAGATACCTGACCAGGACTGCATCCAATACAGACTAGGAAAAAGGAGGACGTGATTCACCTTCACACTTTTCCCATCCTGGTGAGACAAAGTGAGCTCTGTACTCTTACTGGCACAGAAAAAAAGCTGGAAATAGGCTATGGCAAGAGCTTCTACACTTTACCTAGGTGCCAGCTCCATTCCAAAGGAAGATTTAATACGACCAAATCACTGGAAGCAGATATCTATAACCAGATTTCAGCAGCAGGGCAGATCCTCAGTACAAACGATCTAAGCTCATGGCTACAAGACACACGTTGGTCACTAAAACCAAACTACCATAATATGTAAGCATCCCTCTTTGAAGAGCTGACCTTCAGTCTCTTCTCCAGATTAAGAACTCTGGAATAAAATGGAACAAAACATTTTCTTTAATGCTGAAGATTCAGATATCTGCTCTTACGTTCAGTAGTTACCAAGAAACAAATGCTGAGGACTTTCCAATTAAAGCTAAACCCAGCACTTCAACAGTCTATACAAAATTTTACATTTACAGTGGAACTAGTTTACCTGCCATTCAAACTCACTGTCTGACCAATCCCAGTATGTGCTGATAGAAGAGGAGACATCACTGCAGACACTACCCTCGGGGAACAAATCAAAAGAGGTGAACTCCTGGTCATCCAATAGAGAGTAACAGTCATCTTGATCACCAACTGAAACCGATGAGAACAGCTCCTCACTGCACTCTGAGCTGGCTACACTCGTTCCACAAGACGTCAAGTTCCACCTGCAAAACAGGACAAAACAAATAGAAAGCAGCAAACATATTGGCATCATGTGTCCTGGAAAATGCTTAGTTCTTTTAAGCCTCATAAAACTATCTCCACTTTGCTTGTCAGTAACATTATACATTGATTTTACTGAAATAAGTTATAATTATGTAAATTGAAGTATTCTGTTTTAAAATATTTTTAAGGGTCCATAAACAACACCAGAGGGAATTCAACGTTAAAAATGGCAAGGCAAAAATCCACATACAGTTAGTACAATTACATCTCTATTTTAATATTAACACTTTCCACCCCAGAGCCATGATTCCTGTAGTGTGTAAATTGTCTTTTTTTTTTTGGTTGGTTGGTTGTTTTTTTAAATACACTGAACTAAAAATATAATTTCCCATATGTTGGGATATTTAAACTTCCATGTAAATTGAAATAAGCAAAACTAAGAAGTAAATCAATTGGACTTCAGCACAAACAGGAGTCAAAAAGAAACTGTAGGTTGATAATCCCACACAAAACTAAGGCTTAATAAGGAAACACATTATGGATATACCCAAGACTCCATTGTTCACTATTTTCAACTCTGAATGCCAAAAATATTGGACACGCTGTTGGAATGAGACAGTGCAAGATGGGAAAATGACCTGTGTGAAAACGCTACCATTGCAAAACTAAACATTCTTTCCCCTCATAATTGCATTTAAAGAGCTAGTTAATGCTGTTGCTAAAGGAAAGCAACTGAGGACTCAAACTCCACAGAACAGGTTTTTTACTCTAATAAGAGTAAGCCAGAATTTAACAAGCTCATGAAATCAGTCTCCATATCTGGATTTATTTTACATATTGGTGAAAAGTAGGTTGAGACAACTATGAGTCAGCACAGCACAGCAATATGGCCAAAACAATTTAAAAAGGGCTTCTAAAATTCACCACACAAACCCACGCTATCACCTCCTGTTCCATCAGCCTATCCACTTCAGCCTGGCTAACTAGAAAAACATTCCTCTGTCCAACTACAAAAGCTGAGCAATGCCATCACCCAGAAAGGCTGGTCCTCACCATCATTATTTAAGCTGCATACCAGGTTGGCTAAATATGTTTGTGATTAACACAAGTAGATTAACATCTATTTGGCCCGCAGTGATTTTATCCAACGTCAAAGACATTTCAAAAACTTTTCTTTTAGCAGATCCAGGAGATCTTGCCCTCCCTCCCTTTCCGCATCCCTTATACACGTGAGATGTTTTACTGGTACGGACTTTTGTGGGCAGGGCAATCCGTCGGTATAGAATAGAATATGAGCACGGTGCCACAGCATGCTTCAACATTCATGAAATATCAATGAAAGGAAAGATAGGGCAGACAAAGTTTCCAGACCCATCAAAACACAGGATGAGGTACAGGGGCTCTACCACCAACCAACTACACAGATACTCCAGCTATGCAGTATCATTGCAGGTGTAGGCAGTCAGCCCTCCCCTTCTCACACCCAGGGGGTCTGCGGTACTTGCTGGCGTGAACTGGATTAACAAGGAGTGGGAACTACATTAAAATTTCTCGTAACTTTAAAAAATAGAAAGCCTTATGCGAACACCACAGATCGAGCGGTGCATCTGCAATGGCTTAATCAGCGCAAGACAGGGCATGTCCCTGCCCAAAGAAGTGAAATACCCACTCAAGACGCCCGGGTTACAAACCTGGGTTTGTAAAATGAGCAAGCCTGAGTAACACACTCGGGAAGAGAAAGGCAACGCAAAGAGAAACGTACAAAATGAATTAAATGCAAATTTGGTGAATATCACACATTTATCTTACAGATATGCTATGAATACATCTCGCTGTTCACGCCACAATTGGGTCCTACGATATAAGAACTAGATCATGAAAGTGTACCATATTTGATCAAGCCTCTTCATGCTGAATCATTTTAGAATCCATAATTAAGAGACTGTGAATGACACTTTTAAAATGTAATTTCCATGATTTCATACAAATTCAATTGAAAGACTACCTTATGATTCACTCTTCGTTATGGTGTAGTAGGAACACTAATAACCAGTAAAAGTATCCTGCAACTCTCGAACAGGAACTAGAACTATCCCACACGTATGTTCAAGACTGAAATCTCACAAGTTGTCCCCAAAAAAAGCTATTGCTATATTCAAGTTTAATACTATGCATAAATAGTAGCAGAACCAGGTTCTTAGGTAAGCAGGACTGTTTGGTTTTGATTTTATAAGCACAACTGGAATTTCTCTGTAGAGCTGCATTTGCATTTTTAGAACAGGCCTTTTCTACAAATTACAGACAGAATAATTTGCCCTTAATTAGTGGTATGGGACGGAAACGTTTCTGCAGGAATCACTGCAGACACCAAGCCTCCTGACTCATTCTGAACCTCTACAGGTTTGCTGGGTGCCCACGCCAGGCCTGCTTTTACATTATTATAAACACACCGCGCTCTAGTTGCCCATCCTACCGCGCTCAAAACTGCGTTTTGAGAGATTCGGAAAGGAACAAACACATCTTAAAAACCGACCGAGCCCACGCTGATTAACAACCGTCACGGTACTAGCCGAAGCCAGACGAAGCTCATCACAGCCCCG